>NW_020955197.1:2621072-2683345 GCF_003031625.1 Empidonax traillii
CACAGTCGCATGCTGATCCAGGATAATTTCTGCCCTTCTAAATTGGTGTGCAGGGTTTCTGCTGTGTTTTACCCTGCAGGTCACCAGGTATGTCATAGCTAAAGTTTGGTCTATCCGCCTGTAAATAAGTATAATTTGGAAAGCAGCATGGGATTTTGTGGGATGGAAAGTGCTGTCTAATAGCCCAATCCTGCAATTGTTCCTGAAAGCTATGCTACTGGTAAGTAGTAATAAGTTAATGCCTCCCTCTGGTTTTGAAAGCATTACTGGGAATTTTGCTTGAGCAGAAACTATGCCATTAGGCCTTTGTGTGTCAGCTGCTTTCTGTACAACTTTCCATCATACAGTGCTCATGCTATAATAATAATATTAAATCATTGTTATTCATTAATGTTAAGCTACCTTATAAGTTGCCCCAGTAAAGAGAATAATCAAGTGAACTGCTTTCAAAGGCAGACATAACTTGTCTAAGGTCACTTCATTTACATCTGTATGAGCCTGAATGTGGGTGTGTTAAAATATACATATTAACTCTTCTATGTTAGCCTTGCAAATGACATCACGCTAAGCACATGAAAACTGTGATACATGAAATCACAGAGTCAAAAAATCAGAGAATATTGTGATGTGGAAGGGACCCACCAGGATCATCGAAGTCCATCTTCTTGCCCTGCACAGGACATCCCCAAACATACCATGTGCCTGACAGCATTGTTGAAACACTTCTTGAACTCAGCGGGGTTGATGCTATGATGAGTTCCCTGGGGAGCCTGTTCCAGTGCCCACCTCTGCGTGAAGAACATTTTTGTAATATCTAACCTAAACATCCCTTGACACAGTTTCATGCCATTCTCTCAGGACATGTCACTGTCACCACAAAGAAGAGATCAGGTCCTATCCCTCTGTTTCCCCTCGTGAGAAAATGGTAGCTATGAGGTCTCCCCTCAGTGTCCTCTTCTCCAGGCTGAACAGACCAGGTGACCTCAGAAGCTACTCATACATCTTCCCCTCAAGCCACTTCACCATCCTCATGGCCCTTCTTTGGATGTTCTCTAGTGGATTAATATCTTTCTTATATTGTGGTGCCCAAAATTACCACAATATTCAAGGTGAGGCCACACCAGTGTAGAGCTGAGCAGGACAATCTCCTCCCTGGACTGGCTGGCAGTGTTTTGCCTGATGCCCACCAGGACATGGTTTGCCCTCCTGGCTGCCAGGGCGCTGCTGACTCATATTCAAATTGCCATTGACCAGAACCCCCCAGTCCTTTTCCATGCCACTGTTTTCCAGCATCTTATTCCCCAGTCTGTATGTACATCCAGGATTACCTCACACCAGGTACAGAATCGAGCACTTGCTATTCTGCACTTGCTATTTGAGCACTTCACACAGCTGATGATTGCTCAGCACTCTAATTTGTCAAGATATCTCTACAAGGCCTCTCTACATCAAGGGAGTCAACAGCTGCACTGAGTTTTGTATCATCTGCAAACTCGCTTGGTATCCTTCCAGTCCTCTGTCCCTCTTTTTATGAAGATGTTGAAGAGCATAGGGCCTAAGACTGTGAAATCCCACTTGTGACAGGTCACCAGCCTGATATAACCCTATTCTCTGTAATCCTTTGTGCCAGACCCATGAAAGGGTTGCTCACCATCGCATGATGTTTTTATCCAGCTGTGTGCTGGATATTTTGTCCAAAAGGATCCTGGGAGAAACAGTATCAAAAGCTTTACTGAAATCCAAAAATATTACATCAACTGGCTTCCCTTAATCAGTTAGGTGGATGTCATGGTTTCACCCCAGCCAGCAACCAAGTCCCACCCAGTCACTCACTCACTTTCCCACTAACAGGCTTGGGGAGATAATTGGAAGGGTAAGAGTCAGAAAATTCATAAGTTGAGATAAAGACAGTTTAATAAGGAGAGCAAAAGCCACACACACAAGTAAAGCAAAGCAAACAATTAATTCACTGCTTCCCATGAGCTGGCAGATGTTCAGCCAATTCAGTGAAACAGGGCCCCATCACACATAATGGTGAGTTGGAAGATAAATGCCATCATTCCAAACATCCCCCTTCTTCCTCTCTTCCCCACACTTTATATACTGAGCATGATGTCAAATGGTCTGGAATATCCCTTTAGTCAGTTTTCATCACCTGTCTCAGCTGTGTCTCCTCCCAGTCTCCCATGCATCCCAACTTCCTTGTAAGCATGGCAGTACAAAAAGCAGAAAAGACCTTGGCTCTATTTAAGTGCTGCTCAATAACAGCACTTAAATAACAAAAGCATCTCTATATTATTAACCCACTGTTCAGCACAAATCCAAAACATAACCCCACACTAGTGAAGAAAATTAACTCTACTACAGCCAAAACAAATACAGTGGGTTATCTTGTCATAAAAGGATTTGAAGTTGAGCTGGCTGTGACCACTGGCTGCATTGTTCTCCAGGTGTTTTTCAATATCTCCCTGAATAACTTTCTTCATAACCTTACCAGGCACAGAAGTGAGACTAGCAGGCTTGTAGTTTCCAGGGTCATCCTTTGTACCTGTTTTGAAAACTGGGACAATATTCACCAGCTTCAGTACAGCTTGGCCTTTTCCAGATTCCCAAGACAGTTCAAAAATCATTGAGAGAGGCCCTGCAATGACATCAGGCAGCTCTTTACGTGCTCTCAATGATTCCCATCAGGCCCCATAGACTTATAAGGATTCATCTGGAGCACCAGATCCCTTAAAATTTCAGGGTCAGCTGGATGTTTATCATTCTCATAGCCACAGTCCTCTAGCTCAGAATACTGGGACATCCTTAGCCCTTTATCAGTGTTGAAAACAGAGGCAAAGAAAGCACTTAACATCTTTACCTTGTCTATGGAACTGAGGTGACCATCCTCATCCTATTAACAGGGCAATGTCATTTCTGCACTGCCTCTTGCCATCATTGTATTTTAAAAAACTCTTTTTGTTGTCCCCCACAGTTCTGGAAGCTTTAACTCCAGTTGATCCATTAGATGCCTTACTGCCCCTGCAAGACTCCTAGGGTGTACAGTGTATCTGCTTACTGATGAAGGGGAAATTTTTTTAAATCCATGCTGAAATAATTCACTTATGTCTTTTTTCCTCTCATAGGCACAACAGACTAAAGTTCTGCAGTTATAAGCAGCATGTTACTTATGTTCTAAATGCTCAGCCTTCATCTAAACATTGCTTCTTTTTTTTTTTTTTAATTGCATTGTCACATAACTACCTTCTTCAAAAGAAAAATCAGGAAAGTTGTATTATTTTAGCTGTTTAAAAAAAACAGACAGCAATGACCCCATCCCTACCCACAGACTTCACTACTGCAAAAATCTTTCTTTATGTCAACGAGTGTCCTTAGGATTTGTTACTCTTGAAGTTTTGCTTCAGTCATCAGCTGTTGAAAGAAAAGGAAGAGAAAATGTGACATGCACTGAGCTAGTCAGTGGCATTAAAGTACCTCATTTCAGCCTTTTTGTAACTCCATCCCAACGAGGGCTCACACTGGTGACTGGAAGCTCCTAGACCTTACGGGGCAGCTGTGCTGCCTGAAGCTGCCATTGTGCTTCTCTCCACCTCACTTGCCTTCAGCAGGGTTGGCAGACAGTGTCGATTTCCCGGGGACCATGAGTGAGTGAATGGAAATGCCAGTTACCAGCTATTCATACAGCAGCAGAATCTGAATGGGATTTCACTGGACAAATGAAAGAGCATTTCTCCCACCTAGGAGCTTCTGTCGGCATAAACTGTGAAGGTTTTGGAGCTTTGAGAATCCTTTATAGAGGAAAACATGAGTTCCAGTTTCCCCTGTAGTGTTAGGTATATCACCATTCATGACATTAAATTCAGTCAATTCAGCTGGTCACCCTCTGCTCTTGGGTCTGGTGCTGCCACGATATAGGTGACATGGTAGCTATTCAGATTTATTCTGGGGTGTAGAAATGGCCCAGGAAAGGCCAAACCTTGTTTCCTTTGTCACTGCTTGCTATTGCATTTTACTCCTTTCAGCTCCAAGTACTTGCACATCTATTCAGTTCCTAACTAGGACTGCACAATTTAATTCTTCTCCTCTGGGCTATACAGATGACATGCTTCATATAACAGCAGCTTTGGACATATACATCTATGTAATATATTTTTAACTGGTGCTTCACATGAGCTGACTACCACCACTTCTGATGTTTCAAGATACATTTGGACATTCACTGGGGATCATTTCCTCAGCATGCTGGAAGAGCACTCTGTGAACCTCCTGCCGTGTTTCTCCAGTTGAGACCAATGTAACTGCTGTTGCATGAGAGTTATGCTTCTGTTAACAATAATGACTCAGTACATTATGGTGGATTTTGCTTTTCCTCCAATTTCTGTTCAGAGACTGTCATGTAGCTAAAACCACCTTCAGTCAGATTTTCTGGACAGTTTGCTGCGCTCCTCAGCAGGGTTTGCATAAATTATGTAGAATTTTATTACAATTAGATCAGGGTTAATTGAGAAAAGAGTTTGTAATTCAGTCAGTTTTTAACACAGCCAATTTGGTTACATGTAGGTGTACAAAAGCTTGATACTGGGACCTCACTCTGTAACAAGGTGGGTCTGCTGCACGCCAAGCTCTTTCTCGAGCACTACGCTGGAGTTTCCTCAACTGGGTGATGGGAAAGGCTAAGGTGATATAGCCTTTAGATTGCACTGAATATTGTATAACTTCTTAGAACTTTATCATTCTCATTCAGGAGGTATTTATTTTTGCTTATTTGTCATTGCCAATAAGGTTATAATGCTTATTATTGTTATTTACTGTTTTAAGTTCTTTATATAATTATTTAAATTCACAAATAAAGAACCTGTTCATATACAGTTTCACATTATCGCACTTAAATACTCAAACAGTTTTGAGCACAGTAGGACTTTTGAGTGCCTTAATTTCTTTTATATATATCTATTTTTTCAAGAGATTTGTTCAGTATTTTAAAAGACTGCAATAAATGAAAGTCCTGATGCGAGGCTGCTGCATTCTTCTATTAAAAATAAATACATTTTTCCTGCTTCCACCATAAAATACTTACAATCTTCAGATATTTTCCAAATAAAACTGCCAGAACATTGTCATTTATGACCAATATTATAGACAGTTAATGAAAGCTGTTTCAATAATACTTTTCTTTCTAAAAAAAAAATTTGAAAATTGCAAGAGACCAAATGAGTTACTTGCAAATTTGAAGCAAAGAGCAGTAGCATTACTTGGGCGAGGTCCTCTAGCATGGAGCTGGGAACTGGTAGCTTGCCTTTGCAGATGTCCAAAGGCATCTTTGCAGTCTCAACCTTGGAGCAAGGCCAGAATTAGTGTGGAAAAATTGTGTTTCACAGTTCCCCAAGCTAGGATTTGAATCACAGTTCACACCACTTCTTGTCATCACTGACACAACAGAACACATGCTTACAGTACTGAATGGGCTGTACCCCAGTGAGATTTTCTTTGAGTTAGCTGCTATTTGCACCATTTGTCAAATGACAGTGTTTTTCATCACCTTTGAAACAAAGGTTCACTCCCAGCACTGTTTTACCACCAACCTGTCTGCAGGTAGCATGGGTAGTTTCAGCTTATACAAACCTCTTCAGGATTAGAAACTTCCAAAATGCAGCAAACTTTTAAAATATCGTAAAGAAAAAATACATTCCAAGTATAAGTCAATGACTTTACAGGCAGACATGCGGTGAGGTTTAATGTAGTAACAGCCTGTACTATAAAATATTAGTCAACTGCTAACATAGCCATTAATACTCTTTTAACACAAAGTAATTTCACAGCCTCATTTACTAACTGGAATTTAGAAAGCCTAGTTGGTAATTGTGCTTTTTATTCATCTCAGTAAATTCCATTTAGTGCTCTTTAGCAGTTTCTTAGCACAAATGCATTCAAGGTTCCTAAATTGGATTAATAGCTTTTATATGTGATGTATGTTATATATACATTTAACTGAAGGTGTTTCATCTCATGACAGCCTTTTTGATAATTCACACTTGTTTTGTTTTTTACTGATTTTTTCCCCCTCCCATTGGCAATATTTTTGGAATAGATATTTATGATTCATAAATAGCGGCTTGCAGGGTTTATAGGGTTACAGTCATCTTTAACTCACTTTACATTGTTTTAACTTAAGGCAAGCTTAGAGACAAAACCTCTTCAGGTGAGCTAGAATTTAGGTAAATAATTAGAAGGCTGTACAGTTATGCATTTTTTAAATTTACATCTGACTCATTTTGCTTAAAAGTGATGAAAATTTGCTTTTAAGAAGTGTTGTGCACTGTCCTCATATTTTAAAATGTTCTTTTGTAGCACATTTTCAGAATTATAACCTGATGTTTATTTCAGTCTCTGAGTTTCTTCATGATATTTCCTGTAATTTTTTTAAGTAAAATCTTGATAAAGATTGAAATTGTTAAATTAGGTATATACAGCTCAAGAGCTTTCAAATGCTATGGCCTTCAGCAGACAGTATACAACAGTCAGATCAGAGCATGATTGTATGAGAGGACTTTTTAGCCTGTAATTTAGTGAGTAGTCAGTAAGTACTCAAAAATAGCTGACTGATTAACTGACGTCATCAAGCACCATCCTCATTTATCTTTTGTGTCATGTTCCCTGCTCTCCTACTGATAAAATACATGAGAGGAGCAGAAGTACAGAATCACATAATTGTGCCTCTTTAAGTCCTTTATGGAGCAGTATGAGTATGCCAACATGGCAGTGGGTCTTGGCACTGATGAGTAGGGGGTGAACAAATAACCCAAGATTTTTACGTGACAAAGACAGTGGAAGGGAGGTTCCCACTGCAGACGCCTGATGAGGAGGAGGAGGAGGAGGAACACAATAGATACCATTTGCATGAGCCTATGCCGGTCCCAACAGTGCATACCTTTTCATGAAGGCATGTTACCAGTCCCCTGACAGCATCTCCTGGGCTCATGTCCTCAGCGATTCACCTTGTGGACAAAGGAAGCTTAATTAAGCTGCAAACAGAGGAAAGACCAAGCCAGAAATGAAAAAGCTGAGAATGTGAATGGAGAGGTTCAACTATGAATCAAGAGGAAATACCGATGCTGAGAAATACAAGACAGAGTCCCAGAAAAATATCCACATAGATATTTTATAAGCACTTGCAGTCATCCTTTAAATGATGAGACAAGCAACCGAGACAAAACTGGTTTGTGGATCCCACTGGCATCTGTTTGGGTTGATCTGTATCTCTTGTTCTGGCTTCCCCACTTTTGGAAGAAGCTCTTATTCTAACTTCCATGGAATATCTAACATGTACTCTGACGTTTTGAAATACCAGCTCTTTCAAAAGGATCCATAACTGTTAGACTATTATGTAGTTACACCTCATGCACTATTCTGGAAACTTTCATGAAAAGTGTAAAGAAATGTGGGGAGAAGTTAAAGGATAAGGTACTGTACACTTGCTGTATCCCTTCAGTTTGGGCACATCTTCTCTATCTCTGAGGATGTGGCAAGAGCAAATATATTTTTGCTCTCACATTTTTGTTAGTTTTCCAACACTCACTGCAGTCAAGAAAGATCCATTACTGCACATAGGTTTCTGAGCACAAGCTGTTGCTAGATATGAAACTTACTCATCCTTCTGCAATAAATGAGAGCATTTTAAGCAACTTGATGTCACAAGAGCATATGTCTTTTGTGTTATTTAATGATCTATGACAAAAAGTTGGGCACAGAAAAACATTCTTGGGAGATATGAGATGTGGTTGAAGAAAGGTAACATGTAGAAAGCTATAATGGTCAGAGGTGAATTAACCAAAGGCAAGAGGAGATAGGAAGACCCCATCACTTCCATTTTATTTCACTGGAGAAATCTATATTCTTCAAATCAAGCTAAGAGTGTTCTGAGGTAACTCAGTTCTAGTTTTGGTCTCAATATTGTTGTACAACAAAATGAGACTTTTTACTCCTAAGAAATATCATCTGTTTTGTTCCCAGGATGAGCAGTCCCATTTCTCATTACTGCCATGTACTAATAAAAGTCGAATGATATTTGTAATCCTTTATTTTCTTTCATTCAAGGGATAGAAGCAATTATTCAATTTTAATCTTCTGGGTTTCTACTGCAGAAAACAGTTTCCATCTTCATTTCATTTCAAAAAGTAGTCTTATTATTTGCATACAGAGCATATTTTATTATGAAATTTTTATCTCAGAAATCTGTAACATTTTATTGCTGTACTAGGGACAGGTGTTGGTGATGTATTTCTTTATTGCATGCAGCAATCCATTGTAGGTGGAGTTATTCTTGTGTTAAGAATTACCATTGATAAAATACACAAAACTCACATGAATTGACATTGAAGACACAGCAGGCTTATATTTTTGCATGCAAAATGTCAGTCTATGCACTCTGCTTCAGGCTATTTTTGTTTTTATTAAATTTTGTTATTTTTCTTTACTTTGTAGTAACTGCATAGTCAAATCCTGTCCAGATTAAAACTGTGCTTTAGAAATATATCCCATGCTGGGGTACAGCATGAGCTCTTCAAACTTCAGACCACACTTCAAACCTTATTAACCACAGGTAAATGTATGCAAGCAAACTGAAGAATTGATTGTTGACTACACCGACAGATCCCATTCATTACTTTTTCTGTGGTTAAGGGAGATTTCCTTTTTCTTTAATAACCACAACTTTTAATTTGGAGTTCAAAGTATCCCTGAAATACAAAATCATGACCAACAGAAAAATCAAAGCATGTTGTTTCTGTCAACTGAGATGGTTTTTCCTTCATACTATACTTGACAGTAGTTTATAACTTTTGCCAGGCTGCTGCCAAAAATCTTCTTAGACCTTTCCATTTTTCTTTGTTGGAAGAGCTTTGTAAGTGTTGGATAGAAAAAAAAATCCTCCCATATGCCTTGTAGTCTTTAATTTAGGAAAATTCAAGTTCTGGCTCTATTTTTGTAATGCTTACTTCTTGATAAAGCAATCCTACCGGTTTCTAAATATGAGCATCCCAGATCATTAATCAGGATGACTCAGTTCCTTCATTTATTCCTGAAGGATTTTGTAACTAACATGCTTTTACCTATGACAACCACAGGTAAATCTCAGATTAAAATTTATGTTCCAATCTAAAATGGATCCTTTATAATACTGCCCGAAGCTGCTTAGGTTATGAATTCTGCGGTGTGTTAGGATACTCTACAGTGATAAGAAAAGAGTAGAGATTAGATGTGTTCCAAGCTGTGTATATGTTCTCTTTCTCAAGCAGCTGAGAGAAGCAGCCTTTAAAGGAATGCTTCAAATTTTTTTTCTCCTGAATTGATATGTGGCATATTTCTCTCTTACACAAGGTGACAGCATGTGTGAGATGTAAAGACTAGTTTGCTCAGGCAATTACCCTTTGTTGATAGCAGATTATTTCCTCTGGCAAACTTGAAAATAACTTGTTGGTATACAAGTTACTGCTGTTCTGGGGATGCAGTAATTTACTCTCCTGTCTCTTTTATGAGCACATTTATTTTAATCAGTAGAATTTGGAATGGCTCTTTTTCATCTAACTCCATTTCTTTCGGAGTTATGCACCCTCTTGTAATATAACAACAGAGAGTGTATTTGAACACACACGAGAAAGAGATTTGATATATTGCATGTCTTATGTGGAAAATCATATCCCATGCTCTTTTTCCATGTAAAGAATGTAGCATTCATTTTCTACAGCAGTGGCCCAAATTATTTTTCTGAATAAGGCAATGTTTCACCTCAGTGAGTTACCAACAGTATCACTTATAGCTGAGAACAGTATCTGAGAAAACAGTGCTCACATACAATTGAACTATGGAACTGTACCACAGAAAATCAAGACTTGATTTCTTCAGGGCTGATTGCTTATTTTTGTTTCTTTCTCTCTTTTCTTTTGTGTAGTGTTGTTGGGGGATTTTTGATTTTTTACTTTAAGAGTTTTAAAATAAATCATACATTCTGTGGAGTATCTAATGAACTGGATATTTTGCAGAAAAGATCAGAAAACATAAATGAAATTATACTTGTCAAACAAAATGCCTAGTGTACACTTGTACATGAAAATATAAATTAAAGTGAAAATTATCCCCCTCCCTGACTGGACAGCTTTCTCAATGTAGAGATATTTAGAACTTTCTTCTACTATCTACTATTCAAAACTTATTTTGCTGAAGTATATGGAGTTATTTCCATGACAAGGTACTATTTTTACTGAGTGGGGCAGACACTGGCCTAAAAATAAAATCATACCTTATAATACTTTGCTTAGTTTGGGTCAATCTAAAATTATGTCACTGATAAAATATAAACACCAAAACTAGCACAGTACATAGTTAAATACATTAATAATTAAAAATGTTACCAAACAAGCATATTTTCACTTCCTGCTTAAAAATTAAGAGCCTTCCTTGATGAATGTTAGATAGCTCACATTAAAATTAATGATACTTTTGTCAACATTATAGCTTTTTAGAATAGTAAAAAAGAGTTAACACGCGCCTTTATAGGCAACTGTGGATAAGTATTCTCTTTTTTAGCAACCTAGCTATGGCTGCAGACTCTTGAACCTTTTTGTGTGTATCTTTCCTGACTTGTGTTCTGTTTGCTTAGTGCTGGCATCACTGCTACTGATATTGCTTTTCATTCACTTAATCAAAATCAGAATTTTTCTGCACAACATGCTCAGGAAGCAAGCGTTAGAGCAAGATTTGTATCCATGTTCCTCTGCACTATGGAGAAGTTTGCTCTGTCTTTAATCTGTTTTGTCTGCAGAAGTAACATTTATTTTCCTGAGATATGTGACATTCTTTTGAGATCTATTATGGTTGATTCGTGATTCAAAAGTCATATGCTGTACGTTGGAGGTACAATAGTTCCCATGATTTGTCTTTTTCTCCCTAATGCTGCTGATACATGTCCTCCATTACTGTTTTGTCCTGATTGTGAGGGGGAAAAATTTATATCCGTAAGAACTTCTATTTATATCTCTTCTTCTTGGTAACAATACTACCTATTTCTCTGTATCAAAATGACCTATTGAAGTTTGTTGATTCTGTGCAATGTCACCTGCTTAATTTAATTTAAAAGTTCTGTATTTTTTCCCTAAGAATTCACTTGCAGGAGTATCACAGTATCTGATGAAAAGACATAGCATGAATGTTTTAAGATTCAGGAAATTGCATACATTTTTTCCAGTGTTTTTCTAGATTTAACATTGTGGTCTGTGTTCAAACAGCCATGTAGGAGAGACAACATATCAGAAGACAAGGAGACATCATGGTTGTGACTTAGTCAAGCCTGGAAAATAACTGAAAAATACCATGCAAAATTGTTATCATTCTTTAGCACATTGCTGAGAATAAAGAAATTTGAACAGACTACTGAAGTCCTGCAAAGTCATCTAATGTCATTTTGATATTAACATAAGACCAGGAGAGTTCAAAATAGCAAGAAAAATCTTGCAGGGACTCATATATTTGCTATACATCTGTGTCAGAGGTGTAGAAGCAAGGAGTAAGTTTTAGGAAAAAAAACAGTTCTCATGGTCACTATTTCTGAAATATCAAAAGGAAAACTAGGTAAATCCTATCAGCAGAGAACAGAGTTTTTTGCTGCAACAGGAACAGCACTGAAATGGCAGCTCAAGGCTGAAAGGCAAATTGGTGTCAGGCTGAATCCAAGGAAGACTAAATTTAGATGAAGAGTGGTTGCCAATTGTAATCAACATTTTCCTTACAGTGATGAGCATTGTAAAGTGATAATCCACTGAAACTATTTATCACATTAAAATCCACGTGAAGTTGAGTACAAGCACTGGACTCTTCCAAAGTCAGTTCTGTTTGAGAAGGACTTGAGGCACTCTTGTGAAAAACTGCCTCGCCAAGGACACTAAACAAAGGTTGTAACGGAACAATATAAACAGGCAAGTATCAGAAAAACAGAACTGTTGATGCACTTTTATTTTTAAAGGCTATTTTTAAAGTGTGTTATGGGCCATATATTCCCTTTTGTGCAAAATCCCGTGGGAAGGAAAGCACAGACACTGTGTACTTCTGCAGCACTTGAAAAGTTGGACACATCATTCCCTTTGGACCAGAAGGCTGATAACTATGAAAGGAAGGCAGATAGCATTTTGAATATAGTATGGTGTCCCAACTAATGCATGTGATCCCTCTTTGGACATTCAGTTGCACTCGTTTCAATTGCCATGTACACCTTCCAAACCAGTGGTATCTCACCTTGCAATCCTTGACTTGTTCAAAGCATCTGAGAAAGATAGAACGCACAAATGGGAAGTTCTGCTCAACAGAGCAGGGGTGGCTTACAGTGGAGATCACACAAGATATTGGCAGCATGATGCTACGGAAGTATGACACAGCAAACAGATGAATTTCAAAGTTTTTTTCACAGCTTTTACAGTACCGTATCTACTTGAGTGAAGCTAAACTTCCATATAATCTACTGTCTAGAGTTTATCATTTGTCACACATTGAACAAAGCCCTGCTTCAATGGTAAGGAACCAGTTGTTCTGAATACAAAAAGCTTTTTTCATGTCCTTCTGTGTATGAACAGGGTTACATGTCTTTAAATTGTTTGTGAGACCTCTTGTTTTCTGTCAGTAGCCAATTTGAACTCTGCAAGCAATCAGCAAAATCTGAGCCTGATCACTCTGAATGGACTGAGCTGTTAAATTTTTTTCCATGAGCAGATCCTCCGAGAAACATAAATGCATTTACTGAGCTCATGAAGACTCCAGAGAGATCAGCAGTTGTAGCTGGCAAGTTGAGATGAAAACTTCTCTGAGTTACGTTGCCTTTTTTGGAGAGAAAAAACTTTTTTTTGAATAAAGTGTTCACAGCCAGTAAGCCTCATCAATAAGTCTAAAACACAGAACTGTATCAAGACATGGTCTGAAAAAGATATACTGGAATCACTATCCAGGTTAAAACTATTCTTTGGACTAGCAATAACATTCCAAGACTAAAGGAGGTAAAAAAACACCAGATATACAGGGAGACTGAATTGTTAACATTCTTTTTGATGCTTAAAGGTTAGGTTTTTGGGGGCTGCTGGACTTCAGACCCGTCCAAAGCAAATACTTCACTCTTGTCTTGAAGTTAGCATGGAGGTAGGATTTGGCATGCTTTTGAGAATGCTCATCAAGGGTGTAAATAAATTTCTCATTGTCTCCCTCCATTCATTATAAATAAAAGGGTTTAAAGGAATAATGTGCCATGCATAAGTAATTGGACTTTTTAGTGCCTAGTACTGTTACCTGAGTCTCAGGTTCTTTAAAGACTCGATTGAGTGTTTAATTACTCATAAAGCTTTAATAGATGTTTCCCAGTATTGAAAACTGATGCAGGAAAACACTCACTTATACTCAAAATACATTGGATTGAGACAATACTAAACAACATTTTGTTTTTCTGCTGCAGATCTGCTGCTTGGTCCTCTTCTAGCCATTTTAGTTTCGCCTTCAGTGTGCTGCACTAATCTAGACCAGAAAGCTACTATAGCAGCTGCAGCAATGCTTTTGCTAGGTGTTGGTTTAGATTCTCCAACTTGGGGTGGTGAAACCCAAAAAATGAGGAAGTCTTGCAAGATCTCTTAATGTGTTTGATACAATTATGACTATAGAATAACAGGTTGTTTGCAAATACTATATCCATGCTTATACATGAATATAAAAACATATACAGCATGTGTGTTTTATACATGCCCATTTAAGTATACATACAGATATCAAACTGTTTATACACATCAGGTGGTGGGTGAGCAATTGGCTCATTGGTTTAGTACAGAGGATTATAGTGAATGGGGTAAAATCTGAGTGGTGTCTTGTCACTAGTAGGGTTCTACAGGGTTCTGTCTTGTGCCCTGTGCTCTTCAACACCTTAGTAAATGACTTGGACACAGGACTGGAAGTTCACACAACTTTGCGGACAATACAAAACTAGGAGGAGCTGTTGACTCCATCAAAGGCAGGGATCCTGCAGAAAGACATTGATGAATCGGAGAGATGGACAATCACCAACTATACAACGTTCAACAAGGGAAACGGCCATATTCTGCAACTGGGATGGGGCAATCCTGGATATACATACAGACTGGGGTATGAGAAGTGGGAAAAGAGAGCCATGGAAAGGGACCTGGGGGTCCTAGTCAATGACAAGTTGAGTATGAGTCAGCAGTGACCTGGCAGCCAGGAGAGCCAACCATGTCCTGGTGGGCATCAGGCAAAGCATCATCAGCTGATCAAGGCAGGTGATTGTCTTGCTTTGCTCTGCAGTGATGTGGCCTCACCTTGAATATTGTGGCAGTTTTGGGCACCACAATATAGGAAAGGTATTAACCTACTAGAGAACATCTAAAGGAAGGCCATGAGGATAGTGAAGTGGCTTGAGGGGAAGCTGAGGAGTATGAGGAGTATGAGGAGTGGCTGAGGTCACTTGGTGTGTTCAGACTAAGAAGAGAAGACTGAGCGGAGACCTCTCTGCAGTCTACAACTTCCTTGTGAAGAGGAAGGGGCAGGCACTGTGGTGACCATTGACAGAATCCAAGGGAATTGCCTGAAGTTGAGTCAGGGGAGGTTTAGTTTAGATATTAGAAAAATGTTCGTCATCCAGAGGATGGTTGGGTACTGGAACAGGCTACCCAGGAAAGTAGTCACAGCACCAAGCCTGATGGAGCCTGATATTTGAACTATACTCTCAAGCACATGGTGTGACTCTTGGGGATGGTCCTGTGCAGAGCAAGGAGTTGGACTCGATGATTCTTGTTGATCTCTTCCAACTCAGCATGTTCTGCGATTACATGATTTACATAGCTATACACATGCAATTAGTGTCACTATATTGGAGATTCAAATAACCTTTGTGTAATACACCAGAAATTAAAGTAAATATCATACTAACACTGTGTAGTTCTTTTTCTCTTTCAAAACAACCCACATGATGAAGGCAATACTTAGCTAATTAGTAATGTTTTGTCCTTGTTGCCAGATTTAACCTACAGCATTGTCTTGGGCAGTATACCAAGACCACAAAGATACTGACAGATGCATTGTAACAATCCCAGGACAAATCATGTTACAGTTGTCCTAATACTAATTTTGTGAACCAAAGCAAAGGTAATGCTTCTAAATAATAGCTCTTGAAAACCATTATAGTGCATTACTAGTAGGTATGTAGCTCCTATGCCTCTTTTATAACAATGCAAAGCTACAGAACTGTTATCTTTTCCAGAACAATTTTGTCTGGTTTGTGATTTGTGACACCAGCAAACAAAACTGCCTTGGCACCAGCAGCAGTTCAGGATAAATGTGGGTGTTAATGACATTGTGAGTAGATAAATACAGGGGCGGGAATTCAAATCCCACAACAGCCCACTTGCAGTTAATGCCATCTCTGCAAATGGCATATTCTTGGATTAAGTCCAGGAGCCGTGGTCACAAGATGAACTTTCCCTGACTTTGTGATTCATTGACATCCAGCACGCCCTGGCATCTGCAACCCTTGTTTATGAATCACTTAGAGGCCCCTTCACATATTTTCCAAATAAGTCTCATCAAATATGTTCTGTACTAAAGAGTACAATTGTTTAACACTTTGTCGGGTGGTTGTATCAACACATGAGGATGTGTCTTTTATAATTTAGTTGGAATGGATTTTTGACTCATACATCAATGAGCAGGTTGCAGACTGAGTAATATTTGCTTCCTGAAAGGCAGTATGATATCGCAAGGTCAGTTTACTGTCATTCTTTTTTTTAATTAAAAAAAAATACTTAGGGGGCATTTAACATATTTTGACAAGGTGACCCACAATTTTCTATTAGTGTTCTATTTGTCTAAGCCCCTCTGCATTGATATGCATGGACCATGTTCATTGATGTCTCACTTGGGGGTGGGAAATAAGGCAATGGGGACTTGTCCAAGGTCTTTCACAGCTAGACTGCATCTAGCTATTGCCATATTAATCAACATGGCTAAGCCTTTTTAATCTGCCATGTGCTGTATAAAAAAATATTTTATAAATAAAAGGAGCCATGAGAATTTAATTTTTGCTTTCAAATTTAACATAAAAACATACCTTAGTAGACAATAAAGACATAGAAAACATTGTGAATTAGACATGATGCCTGATGAAAATAGCAAACCACAATACAGCCCTGGGGTGTTAGGCAAAGACTGTTATGATAGCTCCATCAAGCTGCCTGGAACAATAGTGAACTACAGGTTCACTGAAGAAAGCCATATTTTTGCTTTTTTTCAAGCACTGGAGAGAAGCAAATGTTAAATTTTCAGTTCTTCAGTTATTGAACATTTTTTCAGATTCTCAATTCTACCACATCTGTGAGATAGGGTAATTTTGAGAGAGTGTGGAGAGGATCCCCTGTAATGTGTAGAACTCATGAAATTATATCATAATTGCTTTGCTTTTTACATTTGCAGGGATGCCTGTAAGGGAAGCCCTAAACAAATACAAAATACCTGAAATGGTGCTGGAGTTACTTCACTACTATCTCTACTGCAAAAACCTCACTGCACTGCACCATGCACATCACTGCATGACCTCCAAAACAAGAGAAACTGAGAGGTGTATTCTCCAACTGCAGTAATGTGCCAGAACTGCATTAGCTTAAGAGTCTGGAGGATTTACACCATCTGGAGATAAGAAAAGCAGGGCTTTTGGTACCTAGGAGAACTTGCAAATCCACCCCGTGTCTGTTACTGGCTCTCTGCATGATAAGAATCAACCTGTCTTGAGCTAGCTGTGGATAAAACCTATTGGTGAATAGCCTGGCTCAGAGGGAGGATCACAGTCCTTTTCCTACCCATGTGGTGTTTACAGCATCACATCTGTGAATCCATCTATTGCATTATGGATTTATAGCACTGTAAGCACCAGCTCCTATTTCTCATTAAGCATCACTTCGAAGCAGCTCATACCTCTGCAAATACACTATGTTCCAGTTACGCATTCATCAGGGTTCACTTCTTTGCACCTGTGAAGATTGCCCTTACTTTGAATACAGGGGATGTAGCACCAGAGACTCTGTAAATTCACTTGACTGAACGGAAGGTTGATAGAGTAGGGGAACAGAGAAAAATTGCAAAATAAATAAGTAAAGGTATTGCTACAAGTCTCTTTAAACTATTTTAACTGATAACCTGAGTAAACAGTCTTAGATATAATATATTAAGCACTAATGTGTAACTCTGCAAAGTGTCTTATACAGCACTAGTTCAAGTGTGGTAATTTGCATAGAAAAGTACCTGGGAAAGGTGCAGAAAGAAAAGAATTATTTCATTCTGTGATTTGTCTGTATCAGTACTGTTTGGGGAGTGTAGCTAAGGTGTACGCCATAACAAATAAAACCAAAATAGTCTTGGGTTGTAATTTTCTCTCCTTGGTGTAGTGGCAACCATGCATCACTATAGCACTTCATAAGAAAGAAATTAATGGCCCAAATGTAATGCTCACCTATGTTCTGAGTATATGTGAAGGGACAAGTATGACTTGAAAAAACAGGTGTCTTGTCAGCAGGCAAGTTGACTATGTTAATAGAGATGAATTTCTGAGAATGTCTGCTATGAACTAGACTTCAGTAGGTAATTTATATGTTTGCTCAGTTATCAGAAGATTTTTAACATCTCTTCAATTAAGATACTGACTTGAGAATTACTGGGCAACTTGTAGATGGGGTAGAAACTGATACAAAAATCTGGTCTGTGTTTGTGGAGCCGAACACAGAGGGCAAAACCATTTTCTTTTGCTGCACATTTTCCCATCCTCTTCGCTATTTACTCTAGTACTTTTATCACAGGTATGTATCTTTCTTCTGACTTTGTCAATGTTAAATTAGATGTAGTGAATAATTCTGTAAAGTTACCCATACAAGTTGTGTAAAGTTTAGTGTTGTCCAAAAAAAGCCCAAGTAAGAATTTTATGAAATTTTCCAATAATTATCCAGTAAATAATTTTCATTTTAACTATTGATTTTTCACTTTCTGTTTCCATAAAACAAATTGTGAATCACCTAGAATGAGTTTTTTAAAATAATTTCTTAAAAAACATTAATAATAATTTCTGATATTTGCTCTTCTGCATTTTTTATAAGTCAAATGCTTGCAAAACTAGTTAACTGTAGCTCAGGGCAATTAACTACAGTTTGTGATGTACCTGAACACAAAGAAAATGGAAGAAATAGAAACACTGTGATAGTTAAATAAAAAAGAATGAGTGGGCTCAAATTACTTGTCCTGAGATTGGTACTCCAGCCAATGTTATCCACATATTGAACAACAGGAAATGTGGGTCGTGCCTCTTAAAACTACCTGCAACTCTAAAAAACCAAATTTCTTCTGAATCAGAGTTCCTGTTGGTTTGGTGTCTGTTACAGAATATCAGACATACACCTTAAGCTGCCAAGGGTCACTTAATTAACACTGGGAGTCATAATAAGGTAGATTAAATAACTTGTTTTACTAAAGGAATAAAAAGTCCCCAAAATCAGTGTACTAAAACATAATTGAAGGTACTTAATTCAAATGTTTTCATTTGTGTTTACTTCTTTGTTGGTGTGGTGTGAACAGTGTATGGTCCAGAAGAAACCTACAAATGGCATTGACACCCACAGGTACCCCCACCTTCAAAAGATTATCATCACTCACACCAGCGCTTAAATCTGGCTCTAAGCCTTCCAGAGCTGCCACCCCCTTTATTTAAAAGGTAGCAGTGTCCTTTGAATCTTGGCCAATTTTTAAAACATCTTTGCTCTACAAAACCATTGGCGCTCCTTCGTGATGCTAGAGATGGATTCATTGAAGGGCCTTTCAACTCTGTAGTCTCAGTGCATTTAGACTAGAAAGGAAATAAAAGTACCTTGGTTCTTCTTCACTTTCCCTTTTAAGAGAATTTATCCAACAGCTGCTACTATCCTCAGAGTGATATTGGTACATTGTATAATTTTCTAAAGCTGAACTGAACAAAAATCATAAACTAAATTAAAGTCATGTTCCATACACATTAAGAAGCATGTTTTGCCCAAAAGGGAAACCATTTTTTCCATAGTTTAACTTTATGGAAAGACAGTAAGAAACAGAACTAAGAAGGAAAAAGAAATAACATCATCAATATTACATCTTTTAATTTACAGTTAATGCATTTGTTTTCTGAAATGGTGAGTATAAATGTCAAATCAATTACTTTTAATTAAAAGTCATATTATTCATTATCTTTTAGAAAAAACAGTGTTAACATCCCCATTCATTTTTCAGTTTCCAGTCATATAAAGAGTGTGTTGTCATTCAGTATTGTATCAAAGTATTCCAGAAAAGTCAACATTAAAAACCTTTTAATGGCTTGTAAATGAATGAAGTGTTTTTCAGTTTTATTTGTGGGGTTTTTTTCAAGTAAGCCAACTATTCTTTTAGCAGTTAGTTACTGGTTTTTTCCTAGCATGTGAAATAAAAATATATCTCTCTTCCATATTACACAGATTTATTGTACCATTTGGTTCACAACTTGCCTGTGGCAGTGTTCAGTATTTTAATCACAGGTGAAAAGAGAGGGATGGTATGAAAAAAATTGCATAACAAGGTTTCATTAATAAATGGACCTTCACTCATGATAACATATATAGTTTAATAATTATGGTTCTTCAGATGATCCTGTTAATGAGAGCAGCCTAGGATCTCACAGGAAAATGCATTTGGCACAAATCCAATCTCACCTTAAACACCTCCAGGGACAGAGAATCCACTGCTTCCCTGGGAAGCCCATTCCAATGTCTGATTACTCCCTCTGTAAAAAATTTCATCCTTATATCCAACCTAAACCTCCCCTGGCAGAGCTTAAGACCGTGCCCTCTTGTCTTACTGCTGGTTGCCTGGGAGAAGAGACCAACTCCCACCTGGCTACAACCTCCTTTCAGGTAACTGTAGAGAGCAATGAGGTCTCCCCTGAGCCTCCTCTTCTCCAGACTAAACAACCCCAGCTCCCTCAGCCTCTCCTCACAGGACTTGTGCTCAAGTCCCTTCACCAGCCTCGTTGCTCTTCTCTGGACCCGCTCCAGCACCTCAATATCCTTCCTGAACTGAGGGGCCCAGAACTGGACACAGCACTCAAGGTGTGGCCTCACCAGGGCTGAGTACAGGGGAAGAATCACTTCCCTCATCCCAGGCCAACTGTTCCTGATCCAGGCCAGGATGCCATTGGCCTTCTTGGCCACCTGGGCACACTGCTGGCTCATGTTCAGCCTCCTGTCGATCAGCACCCCCAGATCCCTTTCTGCCTGGCTGCTCTCCAGCCACTCTGTGCCCAGCCTGTAGCGCTGCAGGGGGTTGTTGTGGCCAAAGTGCAGGACCTGGCACTTGGCCTTGTTGAACCTCATCAGCCCAACTCTCCAGGACTGGGCCCAGCACTGATCCCTGGAGGACACCACTGATGACCAGCCACCAACTGGATGCAGCCTTGTTCACTACCACTCTCTGGACCTGGCCCATGTCCTTAGATGGCTTTTAATTTTTCGCAGTGCTGTGGATCTAGGTCTGGAACGTGATGTGCTGTAACACCAACTTCTAAACACACACAAAAGAATAGAAGGGGGAGGACAGGGTGGGAAGGAAGGCCTTCTATGTCTTATATGGAAGTGATTAATATTATGACTATATAATTCAGGTGTGTTTGAGAATACATATATATTCAGAATTGTTGTATGTGTGGGTGTCTGGACATTAGAGAGCGTTAAACTTTAAATCGCTCCACTATTTTATACATACTATATATGAGTTGTCAAAAGCATAGCTCCTGAAAATCTCTCTTGCATTATTCCCATAGTAAAGTTCTTCGAAAAACAATGGCAAGTGATTTATATCACCCAAAGATAAAACTGAAAACAAATTACTAACTATATTGTGTGATTTATAATTATAGTTGTAATTGGTTAAAATGAATGTGTAATAAAAACCTGACAGCATATGTAAACAGAAAGTGAGTTTCCATTTTGAATCAATAGCTGATGATGAATTCATAATTCCCTTTTAAGTGGCAAATAATCATCTAATATTAATAAAATACATGAAATTCAAGTACTGTTTTTAAAGTTGAAATCCTTTTTATTATTAGATTAGAAGAAAATATTTCACAAATATTTGGTTGCAGTTTTAACGCTTGTTAACTCTAATTCCTTACTCAAAATAAAAGTTTAAGGCTTAACATATCTTATGGTCATAGGTGAATATAAGTGGAAAAAGACAAAAGAAATAACAAATTTTCATTTATGGTCTCTGACTAGCCAGAAGGCAGTAATTCAGCAGAATACTGTTTCTAACTTTCTTCCCTTCATCCAAAGGTCTTTCTAAAAACAATCAAATTTAGAAAATAACTACTTCCCAGTGGCTCCATTTCACAGCTTAGCTAATTAATGGGTGCCACCATAAGTTTTGTAGTAGGGATGGTCCATGCTATCAACCAGTGGAGAAGAACAACCTTACTACTAGGCTTGAACCATCAGGGATGGTTGGAGGCTTTTTGGGCTTCCTCAGAATGTGACATGCCCCAGGGACCCCAGTGGGACGGCCCAACAGAAATCTACCATAAAATTATGTATTGCTCTTCAATTTTAATTATTGAAATATTTCACAGCACGTATTGCACACGTTGTGGAAACACCTCATCAGAAGTCAGAAATACAGCGTACTAGAGGATCTACACTGGCACATAGGAAAGGCCATCTATGTTCGCATGGAATTACAAAGTTAGCACATGAAGAGAAAGAGTAAGGAAATTAACAAAGAGAGAAGAGGCAACTGCCAGTTGTCTTTGACAAAAAATAAAGTAATATTTTTAGCATTATAAACATGGTCTCTGCCTAATGGCATGTGCAGTAATATCATTTCTATAGCTGCTTTTTGGCAACTTGTTCTGAAGTTTTCCTTGTGAATAACTAATTTGTGTGTGTGAATGTGCAGTCAACTAAATCCTGAGTATGTGATTGCAAAATTGTCTGTATGGCAATGTGTAAAAAATTAATCATTTAAATATCTTTTGTGAAAAATATCACCATTGTTATTGAGCACTAGGAAGCTACTTGTATGAACATATTTTAAATTGGTAAGTCATTGATTTCTATTTAATGCTCTTTGCCACTGTCTATGAAGTAAATGAGTTTTATATGGTTCCAGAAGTGGAAAGATTTATATAATAACCATTAAAGAAATATACGAATGTCAGTTTAAAGATTGGTATTCAAACATTTGTCTTTTGGAATTTTTTCCCTAAAATTAACTTTTATTAACTTGGGGAAAACAGCTAACAATATGAGAATGTTGTTGAACCTTTGAATCTCTTTTATTTTATCACTTTTAATGCATCTTTAATATTTAACATTCATCTTATTATAGACAGAGATCGTGAGATGCATACATGGTTTCCACACAGTTTTAAAGTTCAATGCACAGTCACAATTCTGAGGGGAGATTTCACACATTTATGAAAAATAAGTCATTTTTGCAGTAAAGTTGCAAAGTGTGAAAGAATTCTTGTTTTATCTGCCTTACTTATCATGTTTATGAGTTATTTTGCCTGGAAGTAAATTGACAAGTTGTCAATGAACAATAGACACTGCTTCAGCTAGGCTTTTCACAGGTTCAGATGCCTTTGGGCAAAAGGGCTAAATCTGTAGTTTGCAATCTAGCATATGGAGTACTGAAAAAAGTGTCAATGGGGTGAGAGACATTTACTGTGAAATTCATATGGCTGCTGATCTCTAACCAATTCATTTGTTTTGGGCTTTATGAATTCATGTGTACGTGCTCTTCCCTGCAGTTAGAGAAGGGGATTTCAGTTTACACATAATGACCCAATTCCATTTATTTCTGTGGTGCTGCTGATCTGCTTTATCAAAATAAATACTTTTATTTTCACCACAAGTAATGACACCTGCATCTTTAATAATAAGACTGTCTTTAGAACAGTCTCATATAGAGTTTCCCCATATTCCAGCTTTTTATTGCAAGAACTGCACTATAATCCTCTAATTAACACTATTCTTGGTATCTTTATCCCTACCCTCATCATAAGCGCACCCTCTTGAGGTGTCAAGCATGTTGTACACTTTACAATGAGATAAAGATGATTTCAAATTTGCATACTGTAGTAGGGGAAACATCATTCTCATTTTCTTTACACAATGTTGCATTTGTCAAGAGACTTTAATGCACTGGGGTGAAAAAATGTGATAACAAAATCTTCTCCAGTCTCCATGTACTCTTTAGAAAAAATTGTATGTGGCAAAAGAATGACGGGAGATCTCAGAATTTCTCTTTAGGGGGACGGAACATATCATTAATATCTGCCTTCTCTTTACTTTTCTGGTTACTGAAGCAATTAAAGAAGAGAACCCAAGAAATACTGTATTGACCTGGCCAGAGATAAATTCAGATTACTTTAGACATTTGTTACCCATGCACTCAACAACATAGTTTTAAAATAAGCTGAGAAATGCTGAAATCTATTACTATGAAGTATTTACACATTTTGTAGTTTAGTAGTATTACAGTTGGCAACTAGCATAAGAAAAAATACTATGAGCAATAAAAGTGATGATAAATGAATGATGAAAGGACACTAAATTAGACTGGTTATCAGACTTAATTAAGGGACAACTGTGCAACTTGCTTGATGTCAGTATCTTAAATCTGACAAAAAGGGCAAGCCTTTTTTTGTTATTACCACAGCCAAAGAAAGTACAACTAAAGCAAGGAGGGATATGAATTATAAATACATCACATCATGTAATGTACTAGTCAACCTGAGGAAAATAATGAATGCATTATATTTTAATGACTTACAAACTCTTAAATTATTAATGATCACAGATTATTGTGGCTACTGTATTGGGATATTATTTAGATTTTAATTATCTGTATGCAGCAATGAAGCATGTTTTCCACAATTTGTATACCAGTTTTGGCTGATTGGATTCGATTTTTAACTGAGTCAAGAAAGTTTAAAACAAAAAAAAAATTATCACAAGAAAATTCCAGAGAAGTTTTTGCTGGAAGTTGCCTATCTTGAGCCAGCTACAAAAACACGGATTTCCTGTGCTGTACTAGTTGCAGAATACCAGGTTGCCTTTCAAGAAGTCTGCCTCTTCACTAAGCTTTCTGGAAAATTAGACTGGTCATAAAAGGGAACACTATATTTCTTCCAAAACAGACTGAATCACTCTCAGTAAAAGGGAAGAGTGGAAACATGGAATTTTCAAAAATTGGTTTTATTTAGATTAGATGGCCCTCTCTGAAGTAGTTGAATATGCACAGCAGTTGCTGTGAATGCCTCCGTTGTTTCTGTGAGTTAACACACATCCTCCTCTTCAAATGCTTTTCCCCTGCTGTGACACTGATGAATATTCCTGTAAACAAAAACAAAAAACCAACCAAATAAACAAAAGTTTCTGGCTTTAACAAAGAGAGGAAAACTCTCTGTGATTTCTGTTCATGCCATCCAAGCTCTGAGCCATGACTGGTGTCCTGTTATTCCGTGAAGGGCTGCAGAGAGTGAAAGTGAGGCTTAGAGACTGGCAAGGACCAGCTAAGGAGAGAAGAACCCTTGAGGGTTTGAAATGCTATATCTCAAGAGCCAAAGGACAACAGAGGTTTTCCTGCCACAGCAGCACCCTTATCTCTTGGGAAGACAACCTCTCTCAATGCTGGGAGGGTGTTGCTCCTCCAAGCAACAATAAATTCAAGCTAGGTGTCAAGGCAGTTCCTAGAAAGCTATCATATCTGCTTCCCTCCAGCTTATTTTTCTTTCGAGAGCTCTGACTTTTCCATCTCTTGAGTGTGCAACATTGCATCTGATGCAGTTTTGCAGTTTAGTGAGATGATGCAAAGTGAAGTTGGGGCCTGATTATGATTTTGAAGTGATTTGCAGAAATTTAGAAAATGCTTCTTATGTGTTATCTATATATTAATAACCAAATTGATTCAACTTTCCTGCTTGAGTCTTCATACTTAGTTCTACGTAAAAGCCCAGGAAGAGTGACCAAAATGGTGTCAACATAAATTGCATATGTGGAAAATTTTGTGAGAAAGGATTCTCTTTTATTGTTTTCTAATTTCTTTCATATGAGGTAATCTTCAAGTTGTTCTGTACCACAAGCAGATTAAAAGTTTGATTTTAGGTTGCCTTTTTTTGTAACAACTTTACAAACAGTATTTAAAAATACTTAGGTTTTCTTTTTCCCTTGTAAATCAAAACAGAAATGTTCTTTAAGTATTCTCACTGTTGTTATACATTTGTAAAAAACATAGATAAAAAATTTTTCCTGGTCTAAAAGAGTATGTACCTACAGAGAGAAAAAAATAAGATTAGTAAAGCAGTAATAATCTCTTTAAACTGGATTATTGCAGATTAAATGGGAAATAGCTATAATTATGCTGCACTGTGCTATGGCCTCATGGTTGCTCCATCCTCTTCCTGCATATCAGCTGACACTTCTAACCCACCAGAAAGATCTGCCTTGTTACAGTTGTTTTCTTATGCCTTGAGTAAGTTTTCCTTAATTATTTCTCCAATTCTGTCAGCAATGTTATTGCCCTACTAGTTTAAAGGTTAAACAAAGCACCAAACCTGTCAAAGTGAGTGAAACCAACTGGTGAAGCGCTATCAGAAAGTAATCAGTGCTAATAGGTACATAATGGCTAACAGTGAGCTGTTTGCACTGAGATACATCACCCCAGACAGAACACAGACCTCGATGAAATAGCACTTAAAGAAAACAGAGTAACACAGCCAGCGTGTAGCTGAAAAGAATAGCACAGGGCTCTGAGTCCACAGACTCTTTCAAAAATAGTGGGTACTCCAGTTGCTAAGGCTTTGCCATATCTCAGGTTCATTGCATGGCTGTTCTTCCCTTGCTTGTTTGACACATGCGGTCAAAAACATGAAAAAAACTGTTGGAAAAATTTCAGTGGGATAAAAGGCCAAATGTCAAAAATACCCATTTTAAGGCATTTAACCTTTCCCTGCATTTTTCTAAAACAGTTTGAAGAAGCTGCCAAAAATGTTTCATAAGCCAGTTTTATTCTTTTTTTTCTTCTTCTTCTGAAGAGAAATTTTGTAGCTCATTAGCAGTTCCTTTGAATCATATGCAAATATAACTGCTGGCTGTGATTTTTTTTTTTAATTTTTTTTTACTTCATTGTCACCCACAGATATGTTGTAAGAATTGCTTGTAAAGATTAGTTTTCGGCACATGGAGCCTGATCCTGCAAGAAGTTGAGACTTGCAAGACGTTGAATAGCATTAACTCAATATAATCATTACAAAGTGAGTAGCTCGGTGCCATGCACAAATAGACACATGGTTTGTTGTATGGTAGAACTCATCTCTCTTTGAACTAATCTACAACTGTGTATGACAGTGGCTGTCCCTCTACACATAACAGAACATTTCTTCTTCCCAAATTGGAGAGGGGAAAATATGATGTTAAAACTTTCCATTTTGCAGCTTAGATTCACACTACCTGCTACCAAACGGCTCATAATACAAAAAGCTTGGTCCTCTTGCAGAGGATATATTTTTGTACGGATCAACTATTTTCCAAGAAATTTTGAGCATCTTTTATATTAAATAAGGATGTTTCTGTTTTCACTTTTAATTCACTTGGAATAATCTCTTCAGAAACTGTCATTTCTTACCCCTCACCCTTCCTGAAAGGAGTGAATAAAATACCTTGCAGAAATTCTCTTCTATGAAATATCTACCACTACTGCTCCTGAATGTAAACAGAATTGCTGAACTATTTCTGGAGTATATTTCTTACAACTCTATAACAGAATTTCCTGTCTCTCTAGTACTTTTAAGTACTGATGTGGGCTATGGGAAAAATAATGTTAATATACAATGTCAACTGAAATAATAATAGAGAACTGAGTTTTATTCATTTTATATGTGTTCATCATGTAAAGTAAAGTTCTGGCCTCAAACAGCATGTTTGTCCTACTCCTACTACTCCAGAAAAACCATTAGAATAAAATACGATTTTGGAACAGTCTGTTTACCATGATACAGAGTTTCCAATAAAAGAATGTAGATGTTGTCATACCAGATTATACAAGAGATTTATTCACCCCCGTTTTCTGTCCCTCAGAGTGACATCAGTCATTGAACAATTTCAGTGAAGAAGACACAAGAACTTAGCTACAGAGAAACTCTCACCTTTAATACTGGTCTCTGATTCGATTGTGAAAAATGCTGGATTTTCAAAAATGTCTTCAAGTTTTTAATCATTGTTTTGGCCAATTTTGATGCTCACATAGATTTTTATTCCATTAAATGATTTGCCTCAAATCTTGTTGATTTCACTAATTGCTCTTTTGCTTTCTTGTAGATAGGAACAAAAAAACCCAAGTTATCTTCTCCTTAATTAAACAATTGAAATTTGTGTTATCTTCACTAAATTTTTCTGAACTCCTCAGTGTTTTCTCATCTCCTGCATCAATACTTTCTCATTGTTATCCTTTTTTTGAGACTATTTGTGACACATCCTATCATAATGCATCACTGACATATACAGTGGTTTGTGGTGGCAAAAATCAACTAGTTATTTGGCACCTATAAAAAAATACAGAATACAGAACACTATTTTTTTAATCTTAGTATCTCTAAATGTTGCCAACTTTTCAAAGATTTCTGTTTTTTAGAGTGTTACACCTACAAAGGGATTAAATTTGAATCTACTGGAAAAAACATTCCTTCTAAAATGTGACTATGTCACCCCTTCCTTTACATTTTCAAAGTGGTGTTTAGGTATCTTTCAGTATGCCACAGTTGGGGGAAAAAAGAAACATAGCAACAACAAAAACAAACCAAACCAAACAAAACAAACCCCAAACAAACAAATAAAAGTGTTGCGAGTACAAAGAAACAGTTTTGAAGACTTCCTTAGGGGTGAATCAAAACATTCATATGAACACATGGCTGCATTATAAAAGCTTTAGGACAGAGCATCCGGGCTAATAGATAATGTAAGGATAATTTAAGCAGCAGAAAGTCATCTCCGAATTATAATCTGGCTTTGAGCCATAGTCTTCAACTTCCAAAATGTATCAAGGATTCCTTAATTCAGGAGCAATCAGGATCTTGTCTGATATCCTTAAATACAGTATGTTCACTTTTAGTACACAACTGAGCTTAATATTGATTCAGAGGAAGGTTGAATCAGCACCATTATTTTTCCCTTGGCTGTAGAGAGAACAGAGCTGATCCTATTTAACTGGTGAGATCTGCTGAAAGCATAGCACAGTATGACTTAAAATTTCCAGAAGAAAACTTATACAGTTGAGGCAAGAAGAACTGATAATAGTCACAAAATGGAAGCATGTGTGCAGAGAAAGATATTTGAAAATAAATAATTTTAAAAGTTTTAGTTAGATCTCTAAAATGTGCTTTAACTCAGAAGGGTTCTTCTATTTAAAAGTAACACTTTTTACCTGTGGCACTATATATAATTTGTATATCATGTGTGTATATATATCCCCTTATATAAAAAGAAAAAAAGTTTCTCAGTTTGGGATGCTGATGCCAAATTTCAGCAAAATTAATGCATTCTATTACTGAGTTTAAATTCTTGAAAGTTGATGCTTCAACTGAACACAAAGTGTTAATATTCTTCATAACAAATGTATTTACCTGTCTGACCAGCATTTCAGGTCTTCTTCACATCTAAACAGAAGTTAAAAAGTCAGATAAAAATGCCACAATTGTCCAGTTTCACAAGACTATAAAAATGCATACTGAGTTTAGCAAAGCTAAAGTAGAGAAGCTCAACTAGAGAGCTGTATAATAAACTATTGATCATTGTGAATACCACTGTGAATTTTTCAAGTGCTACTATAATAATTCAGTATCAAAAAAAGTTAAAGTAATAGCTAGAGTTTCTCTTTATTGGATAAAATAGACATGCAGCACTGTATTTGATCAAGTTATTTCTTAATACTTCTAATAGCTAAATACTTACTGAAATTTTAAAAATCTCAGTGACAAAAGTGTTTCCTAAATCACTTTGAATACTTAGATTCTTCTACAGCTCTTATCTAACAGTTATCCAATTATTAAGGTATTTGAGTTTGATTAAGCGGCTTACTAAACTCAGAAGAATATTGAAATACTGACATTGAAAACTCAGAAGAATATTGAAATTTTTTGTGATTCCCCGCCCTGTTCACAGACCACTGACTCTTTTTTTCTGTTACACGTGTTCTTATGAACTATTTACAGAGAATTTTTTCGAACTATGTATGGCAAAGTAAAAAGTTCTTTTTTCCCCCATTCTTTATCTTCAATGTGCATTTATTTATATGTTTGTGCTCAATTTACATCTAGACCACTAATTTTTGGTGTGTATTTGTTTGTTTAAACCATGTTAGTAGTTAGTTCATGGATGTGGATGACCATTTTCTGTGGAAAATTAAAGAGTGAAAAAGAACCATATTTGTGTGTCCATAAAATTATAGTATGTACAAGATGAGATATGTAAGTTTTTATGTATATGCACACATACACACGTGTTTATAAGCACAAACCCAAGGCATTTCCTTTAACCTTTAAATTATAAATGCTAGTTTGTTTGGGATTTTTTAGAGTGAAAAAATCCCTAACTCAAGAGGGCCAAGAAGAGCACAGATAGTAGTCAAAACTCAATCTTCCTTCTCTGGATTTTCTTCTCTTTGGGACCATTTATGTGACTTAATACTGAATAATATTTCTGCAAGAAGTCTTTGTTAATCGTGAACTCTATCATTTGACCTTGAGTGCATTCTGTGCTGTCTAAAAATAGCGTGGAGTATATTCCACAGGTCATGCAGGATGGTCACCTTGTGGCTGGTTGTTATGAATAAGAGCTTTGGGGTCAAATCTGTCTTTTCTTTGAAGAGGTTAGAAGGTTTCACCCAGAAACTTTCACTACATCAGCCCCGAGTCGAGAAAGCCAGTTCCCAAAAGGATTCTTTGGGCAAGCACCTTTAAATAGCTAAGAGTGAGACAAATGGCACGGCAAATGTCAGCTTACATAAACCCAAATGAGAAAATATGAGAAAATTGTGCCCTTTCCACAAGGACAGAATCTAACCACTCTAAAATCATTAAAAAGAGAAGTATAACAAAACAAAAAAAAACTTGAGGGGAAAAAATGTTACTTATTACACTGGTATTGTTGTGCACCAGTATACATCCCAGCTTGACTTTTTATACTGTCGTTATTACACACTTTGCGTAAAAAAATACCTGTCCTCTGCATTTTAAGTTCTATCTCGCTAATTCAAAGTACTTTTAATTTGCTTTCAGTTTCAGAGCACAGTATGAATTAGGGGATTCTAATTTCCCTGTCTCCAGTGCTATTCAATTCCTCATCATCATTCAATAATTGCAGCAGTGTGATGTCCAAGTCATTAAAAGGAAAAAAAAAATGCAGAATCTCGTAAGAAACTCATTTAAGGTGGCTTTGGATTACACCAGACCTTTAAAATCTATACCTGCACCCCAAGCCAAACAACCAAGAACTTACTCATTCAGGGTCAAAACTCTTGCAACACTGCTAAGAAAGAGAATAGTTAGTCTTTTGCAGCCTCATTCTACAGGGCTCCATCTCAGGCCCAGAGCTCTTCCACATCTTAATAATTTACTTGTACAAAGGACTGGAAAGGATACTAGGTAAGATTATAGATACAAAACTGGGAGGAGCTGTTGCCCCTTTCAAAGTCTAGGAGGCTCTGCAGAGAGACCTCTACAAATTGGAGGACTGGGCAATCACCAACCAAGTGCCAGATTCTGCACCTGGGATGGGGCAACCCTGGATGTTCATACTAGGGAATGAGATGCTGGTAAGCAGCTCGGTGGAAAGAGACCCGGGATTCCTGGTCAATTACAAGTTCAGTATGAGTCAGCAGTGCCCTGGCAGCCAGGAGGGCAAACCATGTTCTGGGGGACATCAGGTATTGTCCTGCTCTGCTCTGCACTGGGGCAACCTCCTCTTGAATATTTTGTGCAGTTTTGGGCACCACAGTGTAATATATTAAACCATTAAAAAGTGTCCAAAGGAGGGCAACTAAGACAGGGAAGGGCCTTGAGGGGAAGCCATATGAGGAGCAGCTGAGGTCACTTTGTCTGTTCAGCCTGGAGAAGAGGAGACTGAGGGACACCTCATTACAGTTACAACTTCCTTGAGAGGGGAAGAGGGGCAGGCACTGATCTCTTCTATGTGGTGACCAGTGACATGACCCGAGGGAATAGCCTGAAGCTGTATCAGGGGAGGTGTAGGATAGATACAGGTTCTTCATCCAGAAGCTGGGTGCTGGAACCCAGGGGCAGTGGTCACAGCACCAAGCCTGGCGAAGTGCAGGGCCAGGAGCTGGACTCGATGATCCTTGTGGTTCCCTTCCAATTAAGCATGTTCTGTGTTTCTATGATCCATTTGCACTATGAGGAAGACTGAACAGTGGAATGTGTGCATTGTTTAGTATAGGAGGAGGGCAGCAGTTCAGGTGTTACAGAAACAGCAGTGGTCAATGAACTGTTAAACAATCCCACTGTAGTGGGAAGTGGATATTTTTTCAACCAACCCAACAGAGAGGCTGCTCATAAATCCTATAAAGACGCTTCTAAAAGATACTTAAGCCCAGTGGAGTTATATAAATATTTTAATAATTTATATGCATTGCTGAGTTTCAATTATATGTCAACCTACGGCAGCTTTCACCTCACACATTATTAGTTTGGGTACTTGAAGGCACACTAAGTAAGCACCAGTGCCACTGTTAGGTGAAGTTGAAGGCTACTGATATGCAGGACAAGTATTCAGAACCTCTTGATATTTTTCTGATGTATATATGTGGTTCTCATCTAGTTTAGTAGTTACTCATTTGTTGTGCAAAGTTCAAAATGTGCTGACATGCAAGTTTCTGGAGGAGTAGCAACTGATGTTAGAGGATCAAATCTAATGAACTGCATGCACAATCTGCATATGTTCAAAGGAATGGGATACAAAATGCAAGAACTAGGAAGAACTGAGGACAGAAGAATCTTCTAAAATCTTGTGCATCCAGCATCACTGTCATGCCAAGCTAGAATATTGTCAACAATGGCAGAACACTATGCCCCCTGGAAAAGAATTTAAATGGGTTCAGAATACACCCAAGAAAGGGAGAAAGCAGATGTCTTCAAACTGAGTGCCTCCAGGTCACCAGTCTCTTGTAAACACCATCTTTTTGATTTGAGATGTGCACAGACCTACTTCAGTCAGGAAGTAATTTTAGAGATCGTGGGAGACCTTACAGGAAAAGAAAAAAAAAAAAAAAAAAGGAAAAAAAATTAATAAATACAAAGCATACTCTCTTCCCCTGAAAAAGAAAAGACTCAAATTTGTGCTTTAGAAAATGAATAACTCAGATGATGAGAAACAAAACACAATCCCACAAGGAATCTGCTAACCGCACAGTAAATTCACAGTACATATGATTACTAAACTATATGAAAGTACAGAGGGAAAAATGCAACTAAAACTCCACATTTTCTTTTCTCTCTCTCTCTGTCTGTGTTTGGGAAATATTGTTTTTCTCAGCTAAATCTCAGCACGGCTTCACAGCTATACAAATTCCCCCAGAAGGAGAAAAACCATGAGTTTTCAAAGACAGAAGGAACCTGAGTCACACAGGATTGCTGTCAAAAGAGCAGAAACTCAGACTAAACTCTGGTTTAGGGTGGGGTAATTTAGTTTTTCTGTGTTTTTTTTCCAGGCTTGAGCGCTGAGTCACTCAGTAAAATTCTCAAGTGACGAGCTTTGTGACAACCCAACCTCAAAGGAGTTGGATTTTTAAAAACAGAAGGATATTGGACACCATGACAAAACACAAATTCAATTTTCCATACTGGACTTCTGCAACGGACAGAAGGGCAGCATTTGAGAGGCTACAACCCCCTGCCCTGCCTGAGAGACTAATTTTGTGTTGGTAGGCTGGAATCCTAGTACATAAAACTACAGTCAGTTTAATTCCCCTGAATCACAGTCAGTTTAAATTCCCTGTGTCTAGATTAAAACTGTAATTAATAGAACTGTTATCCTTTTTTGCTTGAAATTCAATTTTTCTGTTGTTCATTCTTTAAAATATCAAGGTAAGAGTCCTATCAACTTCTGGGTCAAGATTTCCCTTCAAAAGCCCTTGTTCTTGCAGGACACAAAAAGACTCACTTGTAAAATCAACTTCTGAAATAGAACGGAAACAAATCAGCATTTTGGCTGGTTAGGGGGGCAGACTTTTTTCAATTTAAGTCGCAACCAACAAATTCTATTAAATAAGTCAGTGCACATTTGCAGACAGTCTTATTTCTTAGTTTTCTCCGCACATATTCTACAATGTTACATTCCTATTGGACCTCTTTTATAAGAAAATTATTTGCATGAGAAATAAGAAAAACAACGTAACAGATTATCAAAAACTATTTATACCACACAACTAAGGAAAGGATAAGAATGTCATTTCAGCCTTCAGTTTGTAAGAAACAAAACCTGGCATTTGATTAACGGCAGGGGGATTTAAGACATTTTACTGTATTCACTACAGAAATGCCACGGGTTGAGGGTAAGAATTGGGATTGGCACTGAGATGGTTTTTCTGCAGGACTGCAATTTTTGGGAGATGTAGATTCTTTATACTATTTAGATAAGCTACAGTTTGCTTCATAAAGAGCAACCTCAAATGCTGTTTTTGTTGCATATTTTCTTCAAGCATTTTCATGTTACGAGTCAGTTTTTGCCAAATTTTCTGCCTCTCCTTGTTCTGGCAAGGACAAGGTTAACTTTTGCAGTAGGTAGGAAGGGCAAAATCAGGACCCTGGTGTTATTCTATCCTACCTCACACCATATGCAGGGCAATAGGGGCTTTTTCCAGTTTGTCAGAGTGTGCAGTTGAGCAGCACCAGGTTCTGCATGGTGTGAATCATTTGCATACCTTGTACACTCTGTTATTAGTATTGTTATTACTGTTCATTTTTCTTATTTTACTGTGGTTTCAAGTAAATTGTTCCTATCTCAACCCATAATCTTTACATTTTGTGCCTCCAATTCTCCTCTCCATCACACCATGTAGGGAGGGGTGAACCAGCGGCACATAGTCTAGTGGGTTTCAGTGGGAACACTAAATTGGGGATTACCATTTCTAAACCACAACACTGCTGAATCCCCAGGGTTGTGGTCTTGTATTTCTGTCAGAAAACCACAGATTTTTCAGACCATACTATTCAGAAAGTGAACTTAGTTTCTGAGCTTCCACTTCACAGTGATCACTGCTACCTGGTAGCATCCCACACTGAGAGGGACAACTCACTTGTTCAGCAGTGTTTTCCCCAGGAGGTAACTCAGCCAGGGGCATGGGGCACTCATTCCCTGCTACAGATTTTGCAGCCAGGTTAAAGCAATGACCCTAAGAAAGAGTTGAATTTCATCAACTTCTTTTCAGATCTTGACAATTAAGAGTTGGTAAGAGCAAGCAGCTCACCAGCTTAATGAACAACAGGGAATAAACACAATTTCCAGAAGAAACTAATTGTTCTGTGACTTACTGGTAGAATACCCTGCAGTATCCTTAAGCATTTTGAGCTGAATTCTAGGCAATCCTGTGAATTTCATTTGTGAAACTGCCATATTGCATGCAAACTCTCCTTTTCCTCCCCTTGTGCCTTTCCTGCCCTCAAAAAGGAGAGAATTATCAAGTCGTTTTTCTGTTTATCAGGGAAGCAGGAATCAAGTTATGCTAAACAGTAAACAAATAACATTCAGTTTGTGAGCATTGGTTATGGAGTTTCTCTCCACCTGTTGAATCTTATTGCATAAATGTTGAAAAATATTGCTAGGAACCAAACCCTACAGCCCTCTGACAGGTTAGCATCCCCAAACCCTGTTAATTAAAGGAAGACTATAAATTTAACTATGAGCCTGAAAAGTGAAAAAAAAGCTACTGAAAATGTAACATAATAAGAATTATTAATTATCCCAAATACCACTGGGAATTTGTCATTAACTTTATTTAAAGCCTCTCTCTCTCTTGTCAGGGTCAGGCATTTCACAGCACAGTTTATAGGTACAATTCTAATCATAAACAGCTTTTATTGGAAATGAAAGTCATCTTCATTGTGAACTTATCTTGACAAACAATGTCAAACTCTCAGACTCGGTGTCAGTCATTTGCCACTAGCCCATCTAGAAGCTGCTGATGTCAAATTTAGCTTTCAAAAGCTTGTTGTCGTTTGACACATTAGAAAAGGTAGGGATATTAGTAGTAATTGGAGAGCCCTGGCAATGACCTTGTCCTCCTCCTAAGCCCCACCTAATCCTAGGCACGATACCTCAATTTACTGGCAGCAGGATTATTATCTGTTCCTATTGCTTTTCTTATAGGTACATATGCTCCAGAAAGAGCTAGAAAAGAAACTAATAATACAATATAGAGATTAAATGATTTTACTGCTGCTGACCTTCATATATATTGGACATTGGATTCATGGTTTTTGTAAGTTTCAGTATTTTTCAGTCTCTCCTTTTATTTAATTGGTTTTTTTCTACTTTTATAATATTTAATTAGAAGCACTAAAAATCTTCACAAATGGCAGCAAATTCCATTACATGTGCATGATAATCACCACCTGTCCAGTCCTGATTGTCCTTCACAACCACTTTTACCCTGCTGAGTATCTTATTTGAACAAATTAAGATGAGAAAACAGTTTTTAGGGAAAGCTTTCCCTTCTACCTCTTTCCATTATCCTTCTGGTCCTTGGCTCTTTTTTTTGGATTAAGCCCACACTCCCCACTCCCCATGATGACATGAACATTCCTTGCTAAAGCTCCACACCCTAGCTTTTGTAATCATAGCAGAAGAGTAGCTCTGAATAGCTCAGTTGGTTAGAAGATGTGTGCTAATTGTGCCCAGGTCACAGGCTCAGTACCAACATGGGCATTCACTTAAGAGCTGGACATGGTGATCCTTGTGGGTCCCTTCCAACTGAGAATATTCAGTGATTTTAATTTTGTGAAGGAGACAGCTTTGATAACCTAATGATTTGTTTTCAGTTTCACATCAATGAGACAGCTTTGATAACCTAATGGTTTGTTTCCGGTTTCACATCAGTGAAACAGAGATTAGACTGGCCAAGCCAATTTAAAACCCTAGCAAACTGTTGCATATGAGTCATGAGATTGCAGAGTAAAACCTATAGTGAAGAAAAATGCTATAAAAACCTATATTTCAAAGCAAATGTTCTTAAGGAATTTTCTTTTAATCAAATCAAGGCATGTTACTATCTTTATCGCTTTCCCAGAGCCTCTGTTGAGTGTCCCTGGTGGTGCAGTGGCTAAACCACAGCGTTGTCAACGCTGAGATCTGGGTTCAATTCCCGGTTAGGACACTCCCCGGGCAGATGGAGCTCGTTAGCCCATAAGGCAATCCATCTACGTCCGGAGGACCTCGCTGCCACCGTCCAAGCGTGCTTGGCCCCGGCAGATGAACCTCAGGATTAAAGGGTGGGCTCAGTTCCACGCACACTGTGTCTCACCTAAAAAATCCAATGCGCAGGCTGGAAGGTGGAAAGACCTTCCCCGGTTCTTCGTTCGCGAAGAGACTGGCCATTAGAGCCTCTGTTAGTATCTGTTTAGTGCCACATGGAAATGGTGTAGCAGAAAAAACAGAGGATCAAGAAAATAATTAGCTCAATAGTGGACATTTTTAATTTAGAGCTGAATGATTTCTCAGGTTCTAGTGCTTTGGAGACATGCAGACTGGGAAAGACCTGACATAGAATCATAGAATGACTTGAATTGCAAGAGACCTTAAAGACATCTAGTTCCAGCCTCCCTGCCATGGGCAGGGACACCCTTCACTGGACGAAGTTGCTCAGAGCCTCATCCAATCTGACCTTGAACACTCCCAGGGATGGGGCATCAACAGCTGCTGTGGGTAGCCTGTACCAGAGCCTCACCACCCTCACAGTGAAGAATTTCTTTCTAACATCTAATCTAAATAGATTAGATCATCATCTCCAGAATGATATCTGCAACCAAGAATGGGTTTGGGCAGCAATTGGTGTGTTAGATGTGTGGGAGATAAAAGCTGAGAACCTGAGACAGGTAATAAACCCGCAGACTGTTTTTCAAGCTTATACTTCAAATATCAACTTTATTTACATAATTTTACATTTCCTCTTTTCAACTTAAGAGTCCAAGAAAACAAAAGTTTGGAAAGAGGCAAAATACTTTTTCTCAGGACCAATCATACACTTCAAAAACGTAAGGAAACTTTCAGACATGGAAAGCTAGACAGGTTGGGCAGTTGGATTGAAAAATGGACAAGTTTTGAAAGCCACAAGCCCTTCAGAAAAGTTCATTCCAGCTTTTATCAGTTGGATAACAAAAATATTGCTTCTCCTTATGCTTCTCACTTGATTTCTTTGTGTCCTTATATCACTACATCTAGAACACTTTGAACCTTCAAAGGTTTCTTCCTTAGCTTTAAAAGTCTTTGTACACCATTAATGTCCAGTTTTATTAAAGCTTATTTGCTGATGTAATGAATTTATAGCAATGTCACTTTTTGTATTTGGCTGTTACCACAGCTAAAGAAAAACAGCCTGCTGCCGGCATATTTCAATAACTAGCAGCAGTGCGTATGGAAGTAGAATATGTAGGTCTTGCAACTGTAATAAATAGTTTTTGAAAGAAAGAGGTCACTTCAGTTCTTATTGAAGGCAGCTGGTTCATGCAGAACATGAAAAAAAAGTTTATCAGCATTGAAACTATGTAAATACAACCATGTCATGATTACAGTATATAATATCTTAGGATGCTACTAACTTTTCTGTGCTAAAATATACATGAAAAGAAATAAAATAGGTCAGCTTCTGTATAAAGCACTTCTGTCCTCACAAAGACCCGAAAGTTAAGGGGACACTGAAAATTTTAAATACTGTCAATTGCGAAGATTAATTTAATTGTTGTAAAAGAAATCAGGCCTGTCCCTTAAGCTGCCCTCCAATTTCCACTCCTTTATATATGTTTCTCTTTTTTTTTTTTTTTTTTGATAAGTGTTTCTTTCTCCAATTCTGCATTGTGGAAGACTTGTACAACTAGAAGATGAATCTTTCAAATGAGCTTCCTGTCTGCAGGAAGACATCATTTAATAATCCTCATTTTGAAGACCTCAAGAATTTACTTCAAAAATAAATTATTATATATTTTAATATATATTTCTTTTTAGATGCAATTATTTCACCACCTTTCTCTAAGTTTTATAATTGATTGATATTATGCCAGAATAAAATTAAAACAAATAAGAAGAAAGATTTGCATCCCATAATTCTATTTGTATTCAAGTTGGATTTGCAAAAATGGGGGGAGGAGGGGGGGGAAGTGTCCAAAAAATCTTTATTTCAACAACATTGTTCTTTTTCTTTCACCAGTACTGGAGCAGCTTCCAATCCTCACCTATAGGAATTAAAATTAAATCCAGCTTTTAAACTTTTCAAGTCTCACGTTGCTTTTAGTTATATACACTCAGGAATGCAGAGAAAAAATAAAAATAGTTGTAGTATCGCTTGCAGAGATCACAGAGTTTTATATTTGTTACCTGAGCATGTGTTAAATCAACTTCTTATCTTTTTTATTCTAGCACAATTTAAGATTAAACAAAAAAAGCTTATCCTCCTAGAAGGATATATATCACCTTGAAAAACATCAATTAAATCCATATACTTTCACAAAAATGTTTCATTTTCATCAAATCAGCCAAATTTTCAGTGGTTTCTACCCAGACTTTCTGGGGCCTGTAGCCTCAGAAAGGGGCAGAAGTCTAATATGAGCAAATTAATCAGAATCTACAGGAGATGAAGATGTCATCTGACCCAGCTCCTTTGTCTGGTTTCTGACTATCAGAAGACATGACCAGGGGCACCATACTGCCATTCTGGCACAAAAGGATGTTGGATCCTTCTCAAAACATACATTTCATCAGCACTTTGTTGCATCTCATAGGCTATAAATCATCCTTTTTTAGCTAAACCCGTAGACCACTGTTTATCAGGTGATAGTACTTTCTTGTCAGTAATGATTTAAATTAAATTTGAATAACCCAACTTAGTGCCTACACATGCTGCAAGCTGAAGAAGGGATTTTAGAGAAAAGCCATATTTTTATTAACCCAGCTGATAGGGTGAAAAGAAGAAAAGATCTGAGGCACACATACAGTCAGGGCAGACCCGTCAATTTTAAGGAGTTAATGTCTATTTATGGCAATGTTACTGGCATGAAAACTCACTACTTTCCTTGCAATACAGAAAGGTGAATCAGTGGGATCGTTGTAGAAACAGACAGCTCAGATGAATGCTGGTGCCGTTTATGCCTTCTGGAAGAGAGGTCCTCCACAACGAACACAGTGCCTCATTTTCCTGTTTTCAAGGACAATCTAGTTGAGGTTGCAAGCCAGACAAGTTTAACATAGGAGGGTGAATAACATTCTGGGTTCAGTCAGCCCTCAACCTATTCAGTTTTATCCCTTGTGGCTTAATTTATTTCTTCCCCATAAGTCTCTAATAAAATCTACCTGCCAGCTGTGATCTGCTTTGCTTTGAATAGATATTAATGTTGCTTCATGGTACTGCCATCTTGGAAAACACGATGGTGCACAGGAACCAATTAAAACATACATTTCTGAGAATATCATTCAATATGTGATTTTGTTCTTATTACTTACTCAAGTGGGAGATTGTATAGAAATTCTAAGACTAACTGGTTATTTCAGGAAAAGTTCTTTTTATTTTACATAAGTAGTGTAACTGTTTCCATGTTCTGAATGTAAATACAAAGCAATGTACAACACAAATGGTTAAACAAAATTCATCAGCAAACAGCAAATTGGGGTAGTTTAACTGTTGAAGTTTTTTTTTGCTTTACAAGTCAAAGTTGACCTTTCATTTTTCAAAGGCTCTTTCTGTTTTCAAATATATGCAAATCCGTATAGAGGTGGGGGACAGAGAAATATGAAAGTGGTTTTAAACACTCAGGAAAAAAGCATTCACATCACATATTCTAGAGTCTTGAACAGTATGGTAAGTAAGAATTAAGGTAAGAAAAATTTCAAGATATTTCTAGATATTCCAAGAAAAGTGAGCTTTTTTTTTCCCCCCTGGTCTTTTGCTCATAAAAGCTGTAAAATAGATTTTCCCTCTTGGTGCCCCCATGCTTTAGCTACAATATAAAATATATACAGTGACAGTAAGTAATTGCTAAATAATAATTGAATATTCAAAGTAAAGTTCAGTCAGGGTTTTGACATAAAATAGTAACTGATCCAATACTAAAAAAAAAAAAAAAAAAAAAAAAAAAAAAAAAAAAAAAAAAAAAAAAAAAAAAAAAAAAAAAAAAAAAAAAAAAAAAAAAAAAAAAAAAAAAAAAAAAAAAAAAAAAAAAAAAAAAAAAAAAAAAAAAAAAAAAAAAAAAAAAAAAAAAAAAAAAAAGTTAGAATTTAAATTTTAAAAATTCTATTTCAAATGTGAAAGTTTTCATTAAAAGCAAAATATAAACCCCCCTGGTTATTCCATACACAGAGAATTCTTTGTTCCACACTTGCTCCAAGGAAGAGGAGAAGAAGTTAAAGTATTACCTCAATCAATTAATGTTTATAGAATCTGTATATATTAGGAAGTCACCAGTTAATTAGATTGAAAAAAAGGGAGTGGACCTTAAAATGCATTAAGCTGAGTTGAAAATGGTAACAGCCCTCCCTTCCCCTAATCCCACTGTGAAATTTTCTTACTTATTTTCTATTTCACTTCAGTTGCCTTCATTATAATTGAGAGTAGTCCAAGGATTTCAGACTCTGAAACAAAGAATTACACCATTGACATTTGGGAAAGAATATAAGATCATTATAAGTCCTGAGCAGGGTGGCCTATACGCTTTACTAGATATTGCTTTGCCCTTTAGCTAAAGTCTAGTACCTAAATCAATGGGACTCTACTGCTTCTCTTTGAAAAGCACTCCAAACTCTAAAGCAACTTTGTCAAGAAGCTTTCATCTGTTTGTTTGGGGATTTTTTCCCTTTTTTTATTTTAAATCATGTCTACATAACAACATGGATTCTTAAGGTCATAATAAAGTTCTCATTCTAGCACATATTCTCTGTTCATATCTTTGAAATATTTCAGAAGGGCTATCAAATAATTTTTTTTTCTGAACTGCTGTCATCATTAATCTCTTGTTTCAGTGTTTTGTTGCTTAATTCCTCTAATAAGGTTTTTCTGTTTGCTTCTGATTGCTTGGAATTAATTCCAAATATTTCTGCAAAAAACTCAACGCCAGTGGGGAGCAAAACCCTGATGCTTCTGTATTTGTTGCCCCAAATCACCAGTCCTTTTCTGCTTTTTAACCTGGTTAATTCCCGGGTGATCTTCTGTTCACTGTACCAGAGATGACAGACTTAATCTAACTTCATTAACTTCCTTCAAGGCTGGGTCAAGTTTTCGCCCATCCTCCCCTTCCTGTATCCATGGTGTTTTTCCTCTCAAGGCTGTCTATTGAATATCTGAAATGATTATCACCTTCTTACTGGGGTGCTCCACATGTTATGCAACCACTTTTCTTGGACCATCTGTTATAATGAGCATATTTAAAGGTCTTTCCAACTCTGCCCCTTAGCCCTAATAAACTTGACAGTTTATTGCATCTTTGACAGAAAAACATGGAAACTACTGAACAATATTAATTGCAGTAAGATACTTTAAAGGACTTAAGGTTTCACAGAGGTGTTACTCAAAAAGCCTATTAAGCAGAAGTGTGAATGGGTATGGAGGAAGAGTAATTCTGTTTAATAAGATGTTTCAAGTATGTTCTTTCTAATTTGCTGAGTAACAGGTACAGACTAAAGTGTACTTATAAAGTAATTAGAAATTCCTTGTAATTTTTTTTTATTAAAAACTTGTAGAAAAAAAAAATCCTTCTCGTTTCTCTTCTGGATTAATTTTGTTTCAGCTGAGAAAAGTGATGACACACAAGAGATTTTTCCAGTTTAAGGTAATGAGCAGAAAAGGGTTTTCACTTGAGCTAATCTCAATGAATCTGCAAAAACAGTTGATAATTTTTTTCAGTTTTCTGTCCTTGTTATGGGAAACAATAATGTGTTTTATATCTTTGTCTTACTCTGGTAGCTCAGTATTTTGCTCTGTTTTCAATTGCTCTGAGATACTTCCCATGCAAAGCAACAAGACATTTTTTTGGTGAGGCACGTAATAGACAAGGTGGCCCTCAACAGAGATGTCACTGCTTCTGGCACAGGGATAATTAGAATGGACAGCCTCTGCGAAATAGTAGCTTGTTAGAGTGACAGAATAAGAGCTGATGATGCACTCAGGGTGGAAGCAGGAGCACTACGCTGGTGTGCAAACCACGTGCTCTGTGCAATGGTCCTTTGATCTGCAAGTGCTCCCTTTGCTTCTTCCACATTCACAAGTCGGAAGCCAGGGGCATGTTTGAAAGCTAACTCTGGTGTCTCTGCTGACAGAAAGGAGATGACTCAGGAGATTCCAACAGCACTATCAATTCCCATAAAACACGAAATCCTCAGCTTTGCCATTTGGGGAAAAAAATGGAAGGACAGTTTCCTTATCGCTGGTGATCATTGTAGCTTATATGTGTGGAAAGAAGCTGCCTGACTGCATAACCCTTCCCCTCCACAAACCATTTTCTCTGCACAGGCAAAGTGGCCACCGAACTAGGGTGAGTATCATCCACTGCATCTGGAATATAGAAAGCTACCACCATACATTTATATAAAGTAGCTCAAATTCAAGTTTCCTTGCCAGATTGTAACAAGGGAACCTTACCTGCACTGAACTCAAGCTTCTTGAATATTAACTGAAAGATTCCCTGGTTTCAAAGCCTATGGCTTTACACAGGGTACTTTGAAGATTTGCAGTGCAAGTTCCTCTCCTTGATAGCCAAGTCCTGCTGACATCCTCTCTAGTGTGCCTAGCCTAGAGATTCTATTTACTCTTAATTGAATAGTTTTCCTCTATGGTAATTTTTTCTTAAACCTTTTTCTTCTATGTATTTTTTTATTCCAGTGGAACCAGTGTCCTACCCCAGAACTTTTGCAAAATGTAGGGGAGTGAGCCTTTAGGAGTCTTGCCTCTCTTGCAGTAATAAAGGAAAAGCATGTGAAAACGTGTTAGCACAGCAGGCAAAGAGATGTGTAATATGATAGCAGGTCTAAAATGAAATTAGTGGTATGAAGGTAGGCTATGTGAAAAATCTTGTGGAGAAGCTGATTTAAAATGAAAATTAATTGTCTTTTTGAGAATACACTGTACATCTGTTGTGTGGTCCATAAAGAAGTTGAAAATATAATCAGAGTTGTTGCACTTTCCAGAATTAAGAGAATGTATTTCCACTAACAACAGGTAAATATGTTGAGCCGAAAGCAAAAGCAAAATGGCAGTATGTGCACATTAATACGCCATTTAATCTGTTCATGCAAAGGGAGAGCTGTTCTTTGCAAGGGGAGGAGGTGTCTCATTCTCTGGTGTGCCTCTGTTTGAATGCCATCTCCTAAGAAAGGCTGGAAAAAACAACAGTGTGGCAGTCTGAGGTTCTGACCTGCACTAAGGGACATGCTATGGATTTCTGTAAGAGCAAGCAGACACTGTGGGTTGATCTCTCACTTGTTCCTTTCATCCAAAGTCTCTCAGTCTCCATTGTTCCTGCCAGCATAAGATGGTGTTAATGTACCTAGATTTAACCTGCTTTATCATTAGAATTAAAAAAGGTATAGCCTGGTGGCATTCATAGTCCAACTTGCTGAAAGAAAGTAGATAAAAAAGAATAGTAGTCAATTTTTTATTTAAATCTTCATCAGAATAACTTGGGAGCTCAAAGAAAAAGAAAAGTATTCAGTACTCTGGACTGTAAGGCTAAAATATTTTTATAAGAGTCAGATGTTGTTCCCAGGCCATAAAGCAAGTTGCTCTAACAGCAGGTGGGTTGTTTTTAAAGAGGAGGATCTTTAGTGAGAACACAAAATAAAACACAGTTTTTTGTTGTGTTTGGTGTTTTGGTTTTTTTCCAGCAGATGAAAACAAAAAATCGGTGCTTAATCACCTGTTGCACGTTTCTGTCACTTGCAAAGCCATACAGGATGAAGTAATAAAAATATGGGGTCCTCTTGCAGCTTCCTCAAGGACAATCTTACCAACAACAAAGATATTTTCTACTCTTATGCCCAAAAGCACAGCTTGGTTTGGATGAGCTGCCCAGGACACAGAAACAGAGAGACAGATCTTGAAAGAGGATATTAAATTCCAATGACTAAATACTGCATTTTGGTTGCATTGGAAAAGCTTAGTCATACCTGATGGTGGTTAGAGGCTAAAGTTAGAGACTTGCTGGTACCTGACTTGGCAGAGCAAAAAGCCAGGGCAGGTCTGATAAAGAGAATTCCTAGGGAGTTTCTAACAGCTAAAGTGAGCTGAAATGTATTCTGAATTATTTGTTTTCTTATTCCACTGCATGTTCATTTGCTCCATTTAGACCTGCAGCAGACATTTTTTTTATTAATTTATTTATTTATTATATTTTTAAATATGTCTGTAATCTAGTGAGGTGAACACAAAAGAAGAAGTCGTTTCTGGAGGTTGCATTCAGTGTCTTTGAGCACAAAACTCCAGCTCTTGGCATCGTTCCCCTTTGCACAAAGTAGGGTTGATGGTTCAGTCATACAGTTGGAGAATGCCTCAAAATCTACAAGACAAAAGTTCTTCACAAATGTCAGTGTTATAGAAAAAAGCAAAACACACACACAAAAAATACTGAAAAGCTTTATTGTGCTTTGAACTCATTTCATGCCATATATGCAGCAAGACAGGGATGGGAGTGTAGCCCTGTGATTTTAAACTAATTGTCTTAGGGATCCTAAGTTTTTGCATTTAATCTAGCTCTCTCTGAAATCAGCCTAATGACGAGACTGAATTTAAATTAAAAGAAAAAAAAAAGGGGAAAATCTGGAGGGAAGTCCCATTTTAATCGACTGCTTTGGTTTCATGCTGCTTGCTCTTCATTTGCACACGTATGTGCAATTCCATTAGCCCTGCTGTTATTCTCTGGAAGTGGCTGCACTTTCCCTCCAGCTGGCAAGGTGCAAAGGGCTCTGTAGAAGTGGTCTAGGAAGCAACCCACACCCTCCCTGGAGACCAATTACTTTTGAAATGTGCCTGATCGTTTGCTGCAGCCATCTCCTCCTCCCCAACCTGCCCCCACCTTCCCTGAGTTGCTTATTGTACTGTTGTCATCGAGACACCTGATCAACTCTAATTCTTGCTTTTATTTGAATTAGGGTGCCACCATTCTTGGATCCATGTCAGGGCCCATGTAATGCCTTTGGGCAACACTGGGGATTAGATTAGCATTTTGGTGTTGTTCTAAAGCCACATGGTCAGCATTATAAGGATCCCATTAGAGATAAAGGGACTGGTTACACAAAGCCTAAGAAATATAAGGGCCAGAGGAGGTTGATGTAATTGGCTGATATTAGTAAGTGCTTTAATTGATGAAAGCATACTGTGGTTACTACCTTTTTTTTATAGTTTAACATGCCTCTTAATTACATTCTCAGTTGTTCGTTTACACCGAGCATGTCTTTCAGGACTGCCAAACTCTTCAGGGAAAATTAAGCAACTATATTGTAGTAGGTTGGCCAGCCTAACAATTCAAATGCCCTTATTGGCTGACAGAAGTAGTCGAATAAGGAAAAGGAAAAAAAAAAAAAAAGGGTGAGAAAAAAAATTTAAAAAAAAAATTTCCTTATCTAACTTCCCAGAAATTACAGGATGCAGAAAATTTAACAATTGTCAGCACAGGGTCCATCGGTGGACTACCTTTTCTTAAATGCTTTCTTAGAAATACAAACATGTATATTTCTAATGCTTCTAGTGCCAGGGAAATGCATTTTCCAACAGTTTTGCGGCTGCCTCAGATGGGAGGCTGCTTCCTCTTTGCAATATGATTACCTCTATTTATGTTCTTGACCCATTCAATTCATCTGGGATATTCCAGAGTTTGCTATGCATTTTGTATACCTACACTATCATTTAATTGTTTCGCTTTCTTAATATGTGAGGACTTGATGCCAGAATAATTTCATAGTGCCAGGGCACACTCCAAGTTTTACTTTTCTTACTTTTTTCCTATCAACATTCACAGTCTTAAAAAAAGAAGGGTTTACACTTAAAAGAAAAAGCCAAAACTTTTTACAGAGTCCCAAACATTAAAATCCACATGACACTTAGTTTCAAACAATTAGTTTAAACAATTAGTTTTAAACCAAGGAGCCTGAGCTGTAGTATACTTATCTAGGTGTCTGTTAACAGGCTCTTTCTGATCAATTGTCTGTAGTAAAGACGGAAATAATACAAAAACTATAAATAAATACAGACTATCATTTAATCAGGGATAAACTATCTATAAAATCAATAAATATAAACTTACAGTGGGAACAACTGTTGTGTTAGTAGAATAAATTCTACTGCTGCTTTCCTTTTATATGTTTCACATCATGTGTATTTCGAAGTTTATCCAATAGCTTTCTTAAAAGTCCTTTTTAGTAAATAGATACAAAGATATCTATATTCTTCATGTGTTGAATTATTTTAATAGACAGAAAGTAAACACTTCTTTAATCTTACTGCTAGTATGTTCATTATTATTAGTATGCAGGATTAAAAGCTGTTGGTTCATTTAGAGCTTTCTTAGTAGGGTGCAGATAAACAAAGCAGCATTTTCCCACTACCAGAGATGATAAAAATACTGATTTTCAGGTTAAAATTTTATAACTACAGAAAAAAATCTAAAGGCTTGGTAGGCATACATCAAGGCCTGCAAGCTTTGTTGCATTAAATTTTTTTTAAGAGGTATTTGTAAGATGTAATGTATTATATTTGCAAAATTACTCATACAGAATTATGACTTTGGGATGCATCCATGAAGCAGTATCTCTACTTTATATCCAATAAACCTACCACATAGCATCACAATAACTTTAATTTCCTACAATAATTTAGTCACCAATTTGGATATTGATTTAATAAAAAATATTAAGAGAATGGAAAACAAAGATATCTCCTTTTTAAACTGTTTTTAAATCAAGATCTATCTTCATGGATAGGATAAGACCTGGAGAAACATTAATTTCTGTGTGTTTTGGAGACTGGTTATATCTCATCAAAGGAACAACAATGGTGCTCCACAGATGAGTTCTTGGAAGAAATTTACTAACCATAATGACACTTGTCTTCTACATTAACAGATAAATTCACCAGTTTGTGAGCTTAATGTGCATTCCAAGTTCCGTCTAGCTTTAATCAGTTTCATTTTGACTTCTCAATATCTGAATTAATTGCAGGTGTCTGCTTCCAACAAGAGTCTAGTCTTTAAATTATACATGTCAGTACATCACTTACACGATGTCACTTCCTGTTAAATTTCTTCTCACTGTAAATTTGTGTAATACAAAAGGACATGAGAGAAGTGTGCTGATATGGTGCAGTACCTTAAAAATAAATACAAAGTTTTAGAATAATAAATTCTACTGATCTTTCAAGTTATCTTCAAATTATTAAAATGAGTAGTTAATAGTTTGCTGGAAAAGGTCTTCAGTATTGTCTGAGGCTCAAAAGGAATCAGCTGCTGACCCTGAAATTTTCACAATTCTGCAGTGAACTGAAAACACCAAGAAAAATGTACACCTTAATAATGATCAGAATACCTTCTTGCCCACATAATACACAAAATACTAAATTGGGAGAGTCATGACACTTAAATAGATAATTATACAAAGAGAAAGGACTCCAAACAGATTGCTTCCATCAGAGTTAAGCTGTGGAGTAGATCCCTACCTTAAAAAACTTCCTATCCCAGATAGTGTCACCCTCAGCAAATTGTACTAAGCCAAAACTAAACAATCAGGTACATTTCCACGGTGAGACTTGGAAAGAAGCTGTAATTGCAATTGGATCTCTGGGATGCAGAGAATCTAATGCTTGTCTTGACTGAACCGTGCAGCTTTGGTAGCACAGTAAGACCTGAGAGGAAATGTTGCATAAAAGGTAATCCTCAGTCACTTAGGAACTGTAGTGTTATGAAAGACCTAATTCCTACTGTGCCTAAGACAGGAAATAACTACTAATTACTTCAACCTGTGTACTTAATTTTGGGAATACAGGAATCACAGTACTAATTGGGCACCAGCTTCTGCAGGCTTTACCTCTGCAGAATCCTTAGCTGGAAAACTTTAGCATTCCACAGGACAAAACACAAAATCTACTATTCTAGCTGCAGTATTGCTGTGCTAGTTAATATAAAATATATAAGTGTCTTTACTCATAAAAAAGAAAATTTCTTCAGTTATTCCCTATAGACACAATTTTCCTGGAAAACTCCATGTCTGGTCCTGGAGAGCTAAGCTGGACTGAACTCAAGATTGTATTAGTCTTTGTCAGGTCTTTCAACACAGAGACACTATCAATCTACTCCTCATCATCTTTTCTGTAGGTGTCACCTCGCCCCACAACAGCTGTCAGCACGAATAGTGAATGCATTCCCGTTTAGGCAATGAATATGGTCAGCTATCCCTGAACAGACCCATCTCTAATAGCTCATTCCGCAAATCAACCCTCTGCATTCAGCCAGGTGCTCAAGTTACTACATTTTTCCAAGAAAATTACTCTGTTTTCTCTGTAAACTTATAATTAGCTGCTTTCCCCTGCTTCTGTGTGTAGTATTAAAAAAAAGCCAGTGCTTGTGTTTAGCACACCACAAAGTAGAGCCAGCCCAAATTCTCACAGAAGTTATGGTCCATTCAGGAACAGAGAAATATTATTATACAGATCTGATCCGATAGGGATATTTTGATAGACGCCATCACCAAAAGCTAGATCTAAAGATAACACATATCTTGGTGAGTGAGATGATCCTGGTTCTCTCCTTCTGAGGGAAATAGGAATCTCATGGATTTTGGTTTAAACAAAAAAATGTTATGCACTCAAGAATCAGAGATGCCCAGTGAAGAAAATGGAGAACTATTTAAAGAGACTAAAAATAGAAAACACCTAGTCTGAAGCTTTAAGAAGCCTTGATATCAAAACATGTTAAGTACCAGCTCCAGTGAAGTGGAGAAATTTAGAGCAAAAGAACTCATGACGCTGCAAATTTTGAATGCGTTCATCTTTTTCATGCCTGACCATCTCCTCTGTTTGTTGAAGTAAATCAGCAAAACGCTATCCAAGCTAAGAGCAACACGTAGTTACTTTGTGACCCTCAAATTCCCATAAATCCTAAGCACTCCTACTACAAACTGGACATCAAAGTGACTTTGACAGAGCATGTCTCACATTTTGTCCCCAAAGATAATGATGTGGTGGCTGTAGTTATCAGTAGGAGTGGGAATGAGCCTATTGGGCACTTTCAGTACCATAACTAATCTCAGGCCTGATCCTTCATTTCCAATTTACACTACAAAATCATTAGCTTATTGTGTTTGCAGTTCTTACAGTGTTTTTCCAGTTAAACACAAAGCCTACTTTTCTGATATTCACCACTACATAGCTTTGAAATGAAAATAGGTGTCCTGCTCAATATGCAGATATATTTCATATTCCCTTTGCAAGATATAAGGAACATTCACTACCCTTCCAGATGATTTATTCCACAGTCTCCAAGAGTGGATAGGTAATCACCAAGCATGTAGTTCAGCAACACCCAAACAGTCTGGCAGGAAAGCACAGTTTGTGTTTTTATGGATAGTTGTAAGCAAAAGGACTGACTTCTCCAGAAAAGGCAGAAAGGAAAAGCAAAACAGCAAGGTGGTGACACAGGCCACATAAGTGGGAGCCCTAGAAGCAATCCTAACACAGAACCTAACATAAGATGGTTTTGAAATATCTCCAAAATCACATTTGCAAAACATCAACTGCAGATATTGCCCTCTAATCAGAAGTTTGTAATGCAAATGAGTAAAATATTTGGTTAAACGAGTTTACAGGTTTCTCTGTGTTTCTAGTTATCAAGGGAAAATTTCTTTCCCCTTCAAGGGAAACGATGCTTACTGTATAATGAGTCAACTTCACTGATAATATGCTTTCACAGTGAGGAAATACAAAGCCTTCTCAAAAATAATCTCTTTTTTTGTAAAATTCTGCTAGGTTAAATACAGCTTCAAACCAATGTACACCAGTATTTTGTATTCCTCCCAATATTTTCATTTAAAAGGGAGTTGCTGTGCAAAATAATGTCCTTGTCTGTCCCTTCCTCATACAAACCTCCAATCAAATTTAATAAAGCTAGTTTGATACAATGCCAGCCTACACTTGGTTTACCCTTGGTCGACTTTAATAGGGTCAAAAATATTTTCGCTTTGGCAGTGTACGCATTAATCATTTTTCCAGAGGATTTAGAAAATTGGAAGAGACAAGGCCAAGCAAAATTTTAAATTAATTGGGCCTACCCCAGCATTCAGGAGGTCACCTTGTGTCAGTTGTCCCACATTTTCCAGGTCACAAAGTTCCAGTGTATCCTACAGCTGCCATGAGGAGAGATCTGTGCTGTGGGCACACAAAGGTGAAAGAATTTCTCCCAGAAAGTGCGAATTTTCCTACAGGCGACCACAATGATTGCTGCTTCCAGATTGTTACCAGACACCAACCGCTTAAATAATGCATGCTCAGCTGATGCCTGTATTTGGTACATTTTCCAATCGAGTAGTCAGGAAAATTTGCAAACACTCTGTCATCTAACATAAATCCACTGCCTGCTTACAACCACAGAGTAATTAATTTTAGTGCTGTTCAGAATTATTAATTTCAGCTGAGGCATCTATCTTCACTATCATTGCTGTTTTCACTCTCCCTTCTGTTTATTGTTGTTATTTTTGTTGTTTTGTGAGGGTTTGGTTTATTTTGGGGTTTTGTTGTTTTGGTTTGTTTCCTAATACTCTTGCTAAATGCTCTTGAAACATCACAGTGTTATTCTTACAAGGGAAAGACTGTTTACGGCAGTATTAATATGTTTTTCCAGTGTGATGGCAATAACTGATTCAACATTTCCGATTGTTATCTACAATAATGCCCTTTCAGTATCTGGCTGACTAGCCAGATCTAGTTGTCAATGTTGAAGGAGGGAAGCAAGCGAAAGACTTTCTTTAGAGATGTAATTAATTTATTAGGTTTTGAAAGGGCTTACTGTGTGATAAGGACTGTGTATACTTTTTAGTTCATTGCTTTATTTTGAGGAACAGTGTGTCACAGACTAAGTGCTGAAAATAACTGGGGGCAAGAAAGTTACATTAAATGGTTTATCATATTTTTCAACATTCTTAGCATTTAACTCATAGTATTTATAAGCTTTTTGGCACACACACAAAAATTATATCTCGCAGATTTCTTTGCAAACCTTGAAGTTATGAGAACACTGGAAAGGAAATCTCTGTGATTACTGCTTACAATTCTGCAGACACAAGGAATATTGCTTTTTGAAGTGGTTTACCATCATTTGCAAGGTGGACTTGGAGTTACATTAGTAAGTATTTAAGAAGGTGTTCAGTTATCATCCACTCTTCAGTGCATCTGCTGTGACCAGAAAAATTACACAGCTGGCAAGTTTTCAGTGAAACTATCCATTCCCATCAGAGCTTTGAAATAATCACTTTGCAGTCTAATATGGCATGTAAATTTCTTCATTTCCACTATGTGATTGAAATAAACAATAACGTGCAACTGGAAAAATAAAAAAGGAAGAATTTGACATTAAAGTAAAAAAAACAGTGTAAACACGAGTCACTAAGAGGTTAGACACAGTTGAGTATTTCAGGATGCTTGTGATTATCTTCTTCTAAACAATACGATAGTTTTCATAGTTTTCAAGTTCTCAAGTCTCCTTAGTACTGCTCAAAATGAAACTGATACTTGTTTTGTAAGAGCTTTGATACCAAGCTGACTGTTTTCGTGTCGTATGAGTCAGTTTTATTGTTAATGAAATTATACCCTGGTGAGTGGCACAGTGCCATCATTAATTATTAAAAAAAAAAAAAAAAGAAAAGGAACTCAAATCTGTTGTAGTTTGTTTCCACATCTGCTATAAGCACATATGAGAAAAAGGAAAGATTATGGACACTTAGTGAGCAACAGCATACAAATATTTATTACAAAAATGTTAAAAAGAGAATTCCACAACCAAGGGGACTAGATACCATAAAAAGAGAGGAGAGAAAGATACCATAAAAACACCACCTATTTTTTCTCACCAGTTTCATGCATGAATTAAATCACATATTTAGCCCTGAAAAACAAACAAACAAACAAACAAACAAACAAACAAAAAACCAACAACAAAAAACCACAATAGTACTCAATTACTTTGTGATTACATTTAAATTTGGATCTGGTGCACCTGTGATGTATCAATGTGATGTCCAGATCTTTTTTTTTTTTTTTTTGCAACTGTTATATTGGACCCTAAAACTGACATTACAGATTTTTAAGAAACATCCAAAAATATGCCCACTGACATCAAGAAACTACTTGATAGGAACTATGTGGGACATATAAAATAGAAATTGGAAGAAAGCTCTAATCATATCTATTTGGTAGATTATTAACACCCTGATGAAAACTGTCATGCAGCTGGGGTCTTCTCTTTAATACTGCAATTAAATTTTTTAACAAAACAGAGGCTTAGGTTTTAAAAGGGCAGATCACACATGTGAGAAATAATGCAAACATTATGACACTAAGCTAGGAACAAAATAACATTCAAGCCTCTTAATTAGTCTTTACAAAATACTGAATTGCAACATTAGATGAGCAGTGTTTCTGGTGGCATAAAATATTATGGAATTATGTCTTGTGTAGAGATGAGGTACTGCGGTTTAAATGTACTTAAGTGACATATATGCATAAATATCTCAACGTGTTTGTTTCCAAATGATTAGTGATGTATGACAGTACTCATGATACTCCCTTTAGCAATTAAAAACATTTTCATTTAATTCAGGGTATTTTTCTTAAGAGTAACACTTTGCTGCTCATCATTTTATTTTGACAGCAAACTGAATTCTTGTTCACAAGTATAGTATTTGTTTAGCTCAAGGCATCTGTGTTTGGATTATGAGAATCCTGATTGGTTCACAGCCAGGGGCACAAAAAGGTCAAACTGTCCTTTCTTAAAGGCTCTTTTTTCCTTTCCCCCACCTTTTTTTTTTTTTTCCTTAGGAGTTTGGCTCATTAATCAGAGTTAAAAGAAAGGGGAAAAGGCAGTGACTTGAAATCATTTGATTCTTTTTCAAGGGGTATTTTAAAAAGCAGAACTCAATGTTAGTGTTAGAGGTTGAGTAGATGTTTGTATGGATCATACTGACATAGTTCTGACAGGTGACCTGAAACCTTTCAAACTGACATCTGTCACAGAGACAGACAGAGGGGTTTTTAGCCTCAGAGCCTGTTTTCATGACATTTCATTTTTCATCAGATTTTGAGAGAAGGGAAAAAAAAGAAGATGAACTTGAAAAAATCTTGCCAGGGGCAGAAAATGAGATCAGGTTTTCTGCAGCTGTCTAACTCACCTTTAAAGGTTAGAGGTCCAGGCAAAGTGAAGAAAAAGGTCTCATTTTGATATTATTAGCTAAAAGGACAGATTACTTCTTTAAGTCTATTTCTACTGTTGCATAGGCAGCATAGGACATTATAGAAGTGTAGGTAGTTAAGGATGGTTTGGGTTAGCCATTATAAATCCTGATTTCCAGCATTCACTTGCTCTTTGCACTAAGCTGAAACTTAGGGGTCAAGTTTAACTCCTATACAGATTTGAGATGAAAACTTCAAAATTCTATAATATGGAAGAATATTATATGATAAAATATGAATCAATATTTATCTTCTGGTTTAATGTTATTCAAATCTTTATTAGGAAACCGTGACTCCTGTTTTAAATTAACATGGATGCACATACAGACATCTACAACACAGGCACCATAGCAAGACTGCATATTGAAGTTAAACTTTACAGAAAGCACACATGAGACAGATTGAGCCAAGTAGAAATTTTGTTTCCATGCATTTCACAGTGGTCACCATGGCCCTTCTGTTTTCAAATAAGAACGTCATGCCATCAGAATTGTCTGTTTTTTCCACACCTGCTACATTAGATCTCCAGATTGAATTCACGGTCTTGACCAGCTTTGCACTGTCACGTTGGGATGGGAGAGGTGATGAAGATTTTTAGCAGCCTCTGATATGTACCAACATGCCTGAGATTAAATGCCAAATGTCTGCCATAAAGACATTGACTTTCTATCCATTTAGCCTATCATAATTCTAAAATGCTGAAACACTCCTAGACACAGGAAAAGAGATGAGAAAATCCACATATATGAACAAGTGGGCAGCCCAGTGACACTCCTGTTCCATCAAAAGTGTACCAACTGAGCCACTGGGGTGAAGAAGGAAACCTATGCTAGAAATACCAGTTTAATTTTGTTGCCATAACTACAATTAAATATGAGTTTAACTTTTTCCAACACAACTACTATGCTGTGGTGGCAGCAGTGGCAGGACAGACTGATGAGTCAGGCTGTTATCTCTTCTTTCCTTGGGAAGAGGAGGAAGGAAAATGAGACTGACATTAATTGTACCTCAGCTGATCTGGAAAGACATCTTCAGCACATTATTACTGTCAGACATTAACTCTTGCTGAAGCTAGGCAGGCTTCAACAACAAATGTTTGCCCAAAACTTATCAGGCTTTTGCTACTGTCCTAAGCTTTCAGGATGCATTTCTGAAAATCATTAACTTACTCTCAAGCAAAAAGAGAGCTGAATGATGTTTTTCTTGCACATTCAATTCAACTGAAGTATAAGAAACGCTACAAACTGAAATAATTCTTTAATTAATGCCATTTTTTTGAACTTGGGATGTAGGAGTTAAAATCAAAAACAGTATTTTCATGCACTATTATGTTACAGAAGGCACAGTTTCACACTTCTGAGGAAAATGCTGGTGTCTCCATTACTTGGAACTGTAAAGAAACCTTGAGAATATCTCAAGAGTTGTGGCATAATCAAACTTACAACATCAGCATAATCAGAAATTAGACAGAGCATTCCAAGCAAACAATCATTGGTTGGTGTGTATGCTATCACCCTGACACCCCGTTTTCTTTCCTAAACATTGCATACGACACTTCCTTTGCTGATGCTTATTGTAATAAATAAAAGACAAACACCTATAGTATAGTGTCAATGGTACTCACAGTCACAGATTAAATAAATGTTCTCCTGATCCACCTCAACATTTAACAATTTAGTTAAAAGGAATTTGACAAATAACATAAAGGTAGAAAATGTGATGTTTCCTTATGAAAAACAAACTAGTTCTGAATCTGTGCATTGCTCTTTTAGGAACTTCTTCCTTTCTCTCTTTTTTAAAAAATAGAGGTGGATGACTACTGTCATAGTAGCATAACATTCTTTGTCTAGGGTATATTCAACCCTATACAAATAATATTAATGTTAGTGTTCTACCTTACCAGATCATTTGACTTTCTCTTTTCTGCTTTTTAAATGATCTGGCCTAGTTTGATCAAATGTGGATTCACATAATCCTTTTTCTCCCTTTAGTGTTAAGGGCATTGGTAAATATTGCAAGGATATAGCTAGTAAAATTTTTCCTTAGTCAGACAACAGTAGACCATATTTTACTTAGGTGCACGAAAAAAAAGATGTGAATTCTGAGAGCATGGTAGGCTCTGCCTGAGGAGCTAATAAGCCTGTGGGGGGAGATATAGAAGTTGTGAAGAAGAGATGCATCTCCAGAGTGCCAGGTTTGAATTCCATGTGTGTTTTCACAGGTGTTTTATGGGTTTGTAAATTTCAAATCATCCTTGAAGAGCTAATCCTTAGCCAGATAATTCTGCTGCTGCCATGGACCCAGCCTTTGCCAAGCACAAGTTAATGGTAATGTAGAAAAGCAGCAAGGACTCACAGCCTCAATGAAATTCAGGTTAGTATCTGTGCAGAAGCACAGGTCTGTGGGAAAATCTTATCTCTCGAACTTGCTGGACAAAAAGAATTCAGATCTATCTGTGTACAAGATATTTAAATGCTCTGCAGAACATGTAAAGCACAAGAATTATATGGCAGGAAAAATGGGCAATATGGAAAGATGGAGAAGATTGAAAAAAATGAGGTAATATTTTCTCAGAAGAGTGCCTCTGGATTTATGTTGGCTGTGACTGTGCAGCTTCACACATCTCGAGAGAAATCACTCTTGAGGTTAAGAAAAATATCAGTGGGAGAGTTAAAGGAGTTTGGAGGTAAAAGAGCTACAATTTTGAAAATGTAGGTTATTTTTTCACAGGAGTGCAGGATACCAGTCTTAGAAGTCCAAGCTGATGATATAGAGAATGAGTGGTAACAGGAGAGCTAAGCCCATCAGAAAGGAATTAATTAAATGCTGTGAGAAAAAAAGAAACAATCTTGGGTACTTTAGAAAATCACCATCTGGTATTTCCAGTGCAAAAGAATCTCTGCCACTTTTAGCAAATTAAGAAGAAAAGGGGGTGGAGGGGAGAAAAGTATTTAGAGTAATATAATATATTTGGATCACTGTTAGTACTATTGAGTTCAGAAATTAATAAAAAGAATATGTTCAGAACAAAGCCGATGCTAGACATGAAACACTCAATAATATTGCAACTATGCATGTTGCTTTCCATTCCTCTAGAGGGTATTGTACTCTTATGGTACTGACTTTGAAAGAGTCTGAATTCTTTAAGCTTCTGCTAAGGTTAGTGAAAAATCTAAGTGCTCAACAACTCTAAAAAAGAAAACTTTTTTACTGAAGATGAAGAGCCATTTTCATAATCAAAAAAAGCATTCAAATCATGGTCTCCCACATTACCTTCAGGAAATTTCTCTTCCCACTCTTTTCCTATATTTTCTCCATATGAAAATGTGGGGAAGGAAATCTGACTTTGTTGTGGTTTGATGATTCTTTTTGTGGTAACAGGAATTCAGAATAATTTTCAAAAATAAGACAATTAATGGTTAACATTCACTTAACATCTATGTCCACCCATACATTTCAGTATTTGTAAGACAGATAGACAGGAAAAAGAGGTACAAGAAGGTCATGGAAGAAAAGTAAGGTTAAGCTTTCTAGTATTACCTTTCTCATGTAAGTAGCACATTGATGGTAAGCATGGGAAGTGGAGATGAATAATGAACCTCCATTTCTCAGCTTTTTCAAGAAACATCAGCTGTCTGCTGTGCTTTAATACCTTAATCTGTCCTTGCTCAGAATGACTTCTTTTCTTTTGGTGCGTAGCACATTACAGGAAAGTTTTTAGAGATGATTTGCATAGTTAATTGCAAAAATGAACTCAGTATGTCCAAAACTTCTAATTCCACAGTTTGATAGAGATGTCGAAAGTTCGATCTTATAGGTAATTTTTGTCAATATTCACTGGGTCATCTTGCATTTCTTGATATGAAACTCCTTTAGAGACAGTCTGAATACAAGTGAATTATTAATTTTCACTTAAAGTCTGGGACCAAAAAGTTAATAAAAATTTATGAAAACTCAAGCCCGCAAATTATATGAGTTCACTCAAAACAAATTTTCCACAATAAATCTAGTTCCAGGTCTTAATCCTAGATGCAAAGTTCATAAATGCCAAATATGAAAAATTTTTTCTACAAAATAGATTTTACCCTTTTTTTTCCCCACATTAACTATGTAGTTCTATCTAAGAACTAGGAAACAGGAAAAGTATTCCCATGATTTCCTGACTTTGGTTGACTTCTTCTTTTGTCCTTTAAAAAAGTTTATTATTGCCTATGAGCATCTGCCTAGTCTTAAGCAGGAACAAAGCTTCTTAGAAGCAATTTTTGGCCTTACCAGTGCCAGTACACTGTTTCAACAGAAGTTGCCATGCTGCAATAATACAATTATATTCAATGTAGTGTATAACATTCATAATACAAATTGAGGTTCTCAAGGACCTACAATGGCCATGGGAGAACTGAAGTCTTTCCATAGCTGTGAGATTTTTAAGCTGTTTATTAAGCTGTTTACTAGTAGAAAGATGCAGCAATCACTACTTGAACTTTACTAGAAAGAAAAACTTCTGCTATCTTGCAAAGTATTGGATAAAATCTTGAATAGAGGCTATCCGAAAGTGATCCTGAAAAAAAGTAACAAAGCCATGTGAGTATAGAGATAAAATACAAAGTGGTTTTTGACACAAAATTCAAATTATCTTCTGCATCAGACACCTCTTATATTAAACTAAGTCCTTCCCAACTCTCATACCCTGACTGTTAAATTCACCCATTTTTCTTCACAGACAACTGCTCGCCACAGCATTGTCTTGGTTTAAAGAAAAATATTGCCAATAAAATGAACTCCCTTGCATTTTAATTCCCAATCCACACTCGCCCCCCAAGTATATGAAGAGACAAAAAATTCAAGGAAGTTATAACTGAAAAAATAACAGTTCACTAACAAGGAAAAAGAAAATAACACCTTAACAAAGATACTAGGGAAATAGCTTACCCGCAAGAGAGGGAGTTCACCACATCACATGGTCCCACAGGAGCAAATGGGAAAAAAAATGGTGGAACGTCATCCCCATCAACTACTCCCAGTCACCCAAAAGAAAACAATGGGAGAAAGGGGCAAAAGCAAAAACCCAGGAAAACTGTGCAGATCACAAGGAGCCACACTACTAGAATGGCCACTCCATGCCATTCAGGTTCAGATCTGAACTGCAGTGATGAAATCTCTTTTTGTTCTCTGCCACCTGTTGTCCCACTTGGCTTGGCTGGGCTGTGGGCAGTAGCAATTAATTTAATTTTCACTCTCTCCCATTTGGTGATCCCAGCACTGGCAGGGGTTCCAGCACAGGCAGTGGTTTCACATGGAGAGTGAGTGGTGGATGAGTGGCGAGCAGGTGGCAGCGGTGCTCCGGTGTTGCTGCAGCAGCGATCTGCTGCAGCAGTCCTGGGCAGGCAATGGCAGCAGCAGTGCTAGCGGCAGCACTCCAGCAGTGGGCGACTGTGTCAGCGTGGCAACTGGGGCAGTGCAGCTTTTTTGGCTGTCTCAGCCAGGCAGGTACTCTTTCTGGTGGCAGCTGAGACCCCAGAACAAGTTTTACCTACGGCCAACTCTACCCCCCCCAGAAATCCCTGTACCATGAGGGTAGGGTAGCCATCTTCAGAAGACACAATGGTATGAGTATTCATTGCTGTAACTCCTTTCCCTGGCTTGTAGCCATAATAAGCATCTATATCTCATATATTTGCGTACCTTGCTCATCTGAGAGCCATGCACCTCAGTCTTATCAGGATGTATTTAGGTTATGGTGAACAACAGTCTTTACCAAATATTATTCTATGTTGATCAGGTGTTTTACGTTTCTGGATCTCATTTGCCACAAAGACTGAGAGTTTGAGACTGTCTTCTGCTCCCTTCTTTGAGATAGGAAGAAGGATTAGGTACACCTTTTTTTTTTTTTTTTTTTTTTTTAAAAAAAAGGAAAAGCCTTTTTTTTAAAAAAAAAAAAAAAAAAGCCAATTTGATCCTGCAGAGTGTCAAGAATTTACCAAAAGGTCAAATAAATAATGTGAGGGTATGTATGTATAACAAAAACTGACTAGAAACAGGCCTCCCTTAACAGGAACAATGGCAATGAAACCTCTGTCTTGAGAGAATAATATAGCTGTTAAGAGCATCAAGATATAACCTACCTGAAATATTTTCTTTTACACTTTACCTAGCATCTGTAGACCTCTGCGTGCTGTTTCTCTCACACAGATGCATTTATACAGATGGGATTTATCATAAGTAGAGAAGACCTTAAGTGCAACTGGAATGGATCTGAGTTACCTTTTAACAGGAATTAAATTAATAAATAAAAAGAAAAATCTATTGAAGATTTTTTTTTAAATTCATTGAACAAGCAGTTTATTATATGATGCAAAGACTGAAAATTCTTCAAGTTAATGTTTTCAGATATAGGTGGAAGTACCAATCAGTATAATTGCAAGATATGTCAGTTCACAGATGGAGTATTGCTACTTGAGACTACTTAGTGAGTCTTAAAGGAAGATGGGAGGTGGACGCACTCTACTACTGTTTAATTGCCGCCCATTAGCCATCACAATCTTTTTCTTCATTTTATTTTGGCTTTTTTCTGAAGATGTATTACTCTATCAAGGACGATGGAAAAGTCCTTGGAGAAGTTGTTGCATTCTCTCTCATATGTTGTTCTATCTCTCAAATACAGATCAGAGACAATGGAGACTGAGAAGCTTTGACACATTCTTCATCTATAATACATGTTAAAGCAAGAGAAGGCCTGTACCTCAGTGTTACTTCCCACATGGAAATAATGCTAATGTCTGAATGCCTGAATGGTAGACTTGGATGTGCAGCAATGCAATGACATTAAAATACAGCAGGTTGAGGAAAAAAAAAAAAAAAAAAAAAAAAAAGAAAGAGCTAGTGCTATGGCCTCATTTACCATAATTAATTCAACAAAATTGCACTTGAGCAACTGTGAAATGTATTATCAAGATTTTGGTCTTGCAGCGTTTTCATTCCCTTTTCAGTTACGTACCCAGGTAGAATCAACATATACAGAAGCACGATAAACAGTGTAGTCTGAATGGGACATAGAAATAGCAGAAATAAACATATATGTATTATAGGAGAGGCTCTGTAAAATTTCCTACCTTGGCTAACACTGTTTCAACTGTTGCAACATGAAGCAGCTAAGTTGCACATTTTACTTCCATTTGTCACAAGCTTACATAATATTCTTGCTTCTTAGCTATGACTTCATGTGGAAATCTTACAATAATCTTCATAGAGAAGGAGAGAGGAGAGGCAGGAGTTAGCAGAGAAGAAAGGGAGGGGTTAGGCTGGATGCTGATTGTGATTGTAGTAGAAACAAGTTCATAATTTTGTTTTAATTCAGATACATATCTTCAGATAAAAAAGGTTGAAGGAAAGAATGAAACAAACCAGAGTACTGTGGATTACTTTGACAAAATAAAAACTCAACAATTTATTTAACTCTCTATACATTATTTCTTCCTTTTTCTTCCCTATGTTATTCTTTCTTCTCTTTACTAGGAAATATCCTGGGTGTCATAAAACATTTCTCTATATGACATTCTATTCAAGAATTGAAAACCTATTCCAGTGTGTGCATTAATGGCTCTATTTAATTTGTGAAGTCAATATTATGACTCTTAAGAGAAGTCAATGATGATTTTGCTATCTACTTGGTATTTATTATAAAAAGTTTCAACTTTTTTCATTGAGCAATATAGCAAGATAGCAGCTCTAAGACCAGACCCTTTGAAGGGGAAACATGAATGATGGGAAAAAATTGAAATGAGTGTCTCTTTTAGACGGAACGAACTCTGAAATTATTTATATATCAGCTATCAAAGGTTAAGGTTATAGCCTATTGTTTTGGGATAAAAAGGCAGAAAAATGCTTACTTAAAATGTTAAGTTTAATTGCACCAACACACCTTCAACCTGGTATGCTCTAACACGCTTATTATTTTAGATTTTTTTTGGATTGTATCCTCATATAAATAACAGTATCTTATGAGTAAATATCTGCTTAGGATTATCCACTCTTTTTTTCCTGTAAGTATTCAAAGAGAGAAAGAAAGAGAGAAAAAAAAAGAGAGAGAGAGAAAGAGAGAGAAAGAGAGAAAGAGAGAAGAGAAAGAAAGGAAGAAAGGAAGAAAGGAAAAGAAAGGAAGGAAGGAAAGAAAGGAAAGAAAGGAAAGAAAGGAAAGAAAGGAAAGAAAGGAAAGAAGGAAAGAAGGAAAGAAGGAAAGAAGGAAAGAAAGAAGGAAAGAAGGAAAGAAGGAAAGAGAGAAAGAGAGAAAGAGAGAAAGAGAGAAAGAGAGAAAGAAAGAAAGAAAGAAAGAAAGAAAGAAAGAAAGAAAGAAAGAAAGAAAGAAAGAAAGAAAGAAAGAAAGAAAGAAAGAAAGAAAGAAAGAAAGAAAGAAAGAAAGAAAGAAAGAAAGAAAGAAAGAAAGAAAGAAAGAAAGAAAG
>NW_020955197.1:2683823-2723771 GCF_003031625.1 Empidonax traillii
AGAAAGAAAGAAAGAAAGAAAGAAAGAAAGAAAGAAAGAAAGAAAGAAAGAAAGAAAGAAAGAAAGAAAGAAAGAAAGAAAGAAAGAAAGAAAGAAAGAAAGAAAGAAAGAAAGAAAAGAAAGTAAAAAAGGACAGTAGATCTCAAGTATCTTGTTCCCCTTCTTCTCTTCCTCTCTTCCAAAATCAACGAACTTTCACTGTCCCTCTTAAAGCTCTGCTCTGAGAACTGGAATAAAGTCAGTGGTGAGAATGGCAAAAGTAGGAATGCACTGTCATGTGCTGAGAGATGAATACATTAAGGCAGCTACTTATTCATCACCAAGGCTGAGTTAGTTGATCACAGAATGGGTCTTGATATGTTGCAGCTGTGAAGAAAACTCCCTATGATAACCTCAACTTTAGACTGCTGTAAGTATCATAATTAGTCTAGTTAGTCATATCATAATTAGTCTAGTTAAACAATACACTGAAGCTTCTATACAATACCCTTATGAATTTAGTTTCCCACTGTTCAAGATCAACTGCAAATAAAAATGCATGGGAGGAATTGTCAACATGCAAAAGACTAAGATGATGTAGAAGCTTCACAAGGAAAAGGCTGATAAGAGTTAATACTAAAGTGTTTGCTGTGTGAAGAGCTGTCTGAAACATAGCTATACAGCGGAAGAAAAAGTGTTCACACAGCACAAGGAAAAGAGAAACGGTGAGGAAAGCAAAGAAGGTCATGAGTATCTTACTGATGGAAATTAGATTTCTAACCATCCAAATTGGGCCAATTCCAGTAGCAAGGCAACAGCCATGATATGAGTTTTGATTATTTAATGCAAAGGGACTCTATTAGATGAACTACCAGCCTTCATCACAAGCTGTTGCCTCATTCTTTTGCAAGAAGTCTTCTGTCTCAGTAACTGTTCACGTGCTTTTTTAATTATTATTTTTGAATCAATACTGTTTATCTTCATTTTGTCTTTCTGCCATGCTGTCCTAGGTATTTAAACTGACCCTGTAACCATAATAGGAAGCATCTCATGAGAAATTAGAAAAGTACTAAACTTTCATGCCTTTCTGTCATCTTGTCCTTTCCAGCCTAGGAAAAAATTATGTGCTTACAGAGAATGTCAAATTTTGTGCGGCTAAATAGGAAATAAAGTGGATCATAGAGATATAAAGCCCAAGTTTCCTAAAATTTTGTGAACATTTATTTATTTTGTTTATCATGCATTTTAAGGTATGAACTTTCATCCAAACATAACTTCAAAAGTTACTTGAGGTTAGTTTTCCAGCTTAAAATTTCTGTCACAATTTAGCCCTTTTAAGGCAACAGAAGACTTGTCTAAGTCACAATGAGCCCTGATCTGGGAGAGGGGAAAGGAAGAAATCTACAAAACTAATTGACCACACTGAACACACAAAAAAAGGTTGAAAATTAAAGCTCTAGAAACTTCCCAACAAGTGTAGATTGAGTAAAAGCATGTATTTATTTATATGAAATACTGGCAGATATGCTCCTGTGCAATTAAGGTGATTTGTGGCCAGCTACAGCTGCTGATAGAGTTGAGCCAGCAGAAGGCTGATATAGTGGAAGTTCTTCTTGTGTACTTCTTTGTTTATTTATATTTAAGGAAAATTGGTCAGCAAGATTTATTCAGAAGGAATAAAATACTCCCAATAAATTCTTTCCTATGGGGATTTGACAGCATAGCTTACTTGTCTTGTTGGTTTCAGACCCTCTGTTGCAGTACTTTGGATGCTTATTAATGGAGAGAATTAACTGTTTATTCCCTATTTCACAAAATTTTTAAGTAGTTTAAAAAAGGTATTGGGTTGATATGCGACCATCCATTTTCTGACCCTAAGAATCATCATTTTACCAAGATAGGTACATTTTTCATTTTTTGGTCTTTTTGATCAAGATATATTTATACAATTAGAACCTTGGAACCGACAATGACCCTGTATATCCAATTATTCCCATGCAAGTCTTAAAATAAAACAGTTCTATTCTCTATAAAGAGATAGAATGAAGAATATGTGTGATTTCAAAGCCCGTTATGTGCTAAATGAGGGACTTGCTTTTACTAACTGTTTTTTTCAGACTAGGCAGGGTGATCTTTGAACTGTGATTTTTTTATGTAATTAATCAGAAAGAGTCCTAGCTTTTGATGTTTGAGATAGCAGAACAAAGGCATGGGCTGGAGGCTCTAGGAAGGCAAAAACATCATGTAAAACAATCCACTTTTTATTCCTGTTACTGTTGCAAAGACTCAAGAAATGATCATGTGCCCAGCTCTCTTCAACTGCTCATCCCACCCAAAAATAAGGCATGTCAAAGTCCTAGCCTGAGTACACTAATCGTTGACTACTTTTAAGTTTCCAAAATGAAACCAGTGTAATTTGCACAAGTTATTTCAGAGATCTTATATGATTTGCCACAGATTTTTCCAAGCACTGCTCCAACCACTGCTTTCACTGAGGCTGCTTTTGAACTCCACACTGACTCTTGTAAATGGGATTTTCAGACCATTGTACAGATCTTTCAGGATCTGCTGCTTCTGCTCTTTCACTTTCTCTTCAACATATAGCAAAATGTACCACTCCATGCCCTCACAGATATATCTGTTAAGAGATGAAAGTCACAGATGTCTAACTTGGGCTTCAGTGAAAGGTGATAGAAACCTGAACGCACTGTAAATAAAAATTTCTCAGCAGATTCTCTTCGTCAGCAAGTATGACATGCCAGCAGTTAAATAACAACATTTTTGCTGCCTCAGTATCTTTACATCTTGAATTAAAAAATTTAAATGTGAATGTCTCATTTCTCTTTTTTCTCACATCCATTACCAAATTTGATAGATATGCCATTGGCTAAAAAACATGTACAATTTAAGGCTGAATTTTGTTTTCTTTTGTGGACCATGTTGTATTCTAGACTATACCAAGAAGTTTTGCTAGTTTCAGAGAGCAGCACTGCTGCAGAAGTAGGCTCTGCTGCTTCTAAGCAATATCAAATCCTCACCTTCAATCTTTGTGCTGTAGGAAATTCCATGCATTTCATCAAGAGCCTATGGATGACAGTTTTCAATGCTTCTGCAGTATCTACGTGATCTGTTATCAATTAATCATTAGCATAACACAATTATCTCTACAGGTAGGATTGGTCATTCTTAAAACTGCATATAGTTAGTTTATCACTTAGGTAATCCATGTCACTTTCTTTTTTCTCTCTGTTCACAAGGCAAATAAGGGAATACCTCAGTTAAGATTCCCACCTGAGGCTTCATCATGACCCAAACCTTTAAGCATCTGTGAAGCTAGATGTCGCTGAGCATTACATATGGTCCAAATGTAAGCGCTTATATACTTGGAAGTCTTTAGTGGTTTGTTGGAATGTCACTTGTGTGTAAAATGGTACTCTAGAGATTTTTTCAGATTAGGACCATACAGAGTATGGTGCAAACCACATTAAAAAGTTTTTAAATTAATTAAGTGCTGTAAAATCATACAACTTTCTAAAACAGTGGAAATGTATGTTATGGAAATGTAGGTTATCTAACAATCAGACATCATTACACAAGAAGATATCAAAACACACACAGAGTTTTTCCAGAAAAAGAGTTGAATTGTTGAAGTGCTCATCATCATCATCATCATCATCATGGCTAGGCATCACTAACAAAGATTTGAGAAGGACTCTACTCATGCTTGCTACAAGCGCACTGGTGGCTAAAAAGGCCAATGCAAGATAGACAAGTCCAGTTGCAAAAAGCACAGCGGAAATTCTCCTTAGGTGGTATTGGCAAGACACGGTTCTTTCTACATTGTCTTTTCTCCACAAGAATGATTCTATGTGTGTTCTCAAAAGCAGCAGCAGCGTTATAGATGGTGTGTCTCCACAACTCCCGATTGGAGGCCAGAGAAGACCAATGGTGATGATCAATATGGCTAAGGCTGAGGGATTGTTTCAGGCAGTCCTTATATCTCCTCTTCGGGCCTCCTCTCTTGTGGCAGCCAGTGGCAAGTTCCCCATAGAGCACGATCTTAGGGAGGCGATGGTCCTGCATCCTGGAGACATGCCCTGCCCAGCACAGCTGTGTTCTCAGCAGCATGGCCTCAATGCTCGTGACTGCTGCCTGCTCAAGGGCAGACATATTGATCACATGGTCAGTCCGTTGGATGTTTAGGATTGTACGGAGGCAGCGCTGATGGAAGCATTCTAAGAGACGCAAGTGGTGCCGGTAAATGACCCATGATTCAGATCCATATAAAAGAGTAGACAGTACAATGGCTCTGTACATTTTTTCGGGCGTTTATTACACCAAACTCTTTTATGGAGTTTACCAAAAGCTCTGTATGCCTTTGCTAACCTGTTGCCTATTTCTACATCAATCTTACTGTCCAAGGAGATGATGCTTCCCAAATAATTATAGTGCTGGACTGACTCGAGCTGACATGGGAATGATGAAAGACTTCCTGAGGTGCAGGCTGATATAAAACTTCTGTCTTCTTCAAGCTGACTTCCAGCCCAAAAAGCTCAGCAGCCTCTGCAAAGCAGGATGTTAAACGTTGCAGAGCTACTTCTGTGTGGGAGATGAGGGCAGCATCATCAGCATAAAGCAGCTCACTGACAAGAGAATTTAAGGGCTTAGTGTGGGCCTTCAGTGGCCTTAGATTGAACAGTCTTCCATCGGTACAATATCAGATGTAGATACCATTTTCCTCATCGAGGTCTGCTGTGACCCTTTGAAGCCACACTGAAAAAGATTGTGAATGGAGCTGGTGCAAGAACACAACCTTGTTTCACACCACTGGTTATTAGAAAGGGCTCAGAAAGTGCATTTCCATATCTGACTTGGCCACACTGATCCTCATGAAGCAAGATGATCATTTTGAGGAACTTGGGGGACATCCTAAATGTTCCAAAATCTGCCACAAACCTTTTCAGTATTAAAAGCTTTGGCAAAGTAAACAAAAGTTACATAGAGTCCTTTTTTCTGTTCCCTACACTTCTCTTGAAGTTGTCCTGCAGATGATAAGATCATTATTCTTTCAACACCAGAGTAGGAAAGAACTCTGAAGCCTGGAAAGGAGTACTAGGTGAGCATGGTATTGGAAACTGCAACGATAATGGATGCCTTCTGCTACAGTTTTGTGCAGAGCAGCAGCTCACCATCACCAACACTATCTTTCAGCAGAAAGACAGTTTGAAGACAACCTGGATGCATTCTCGATCCAAGCATTGGCACCTTACTGACTGTCTTGGTGCAACAGAGAAATGTTCGCAATGTTCGTCATACTCGAGTGATGCCTAATGCAGAATGTCAAACAGATCACCGGCTTGTGTGCTGTAAATTTAACCTCCACTCTAAGCTCAAACCTAAAAGGAGTGGCATTCCAAGGAGGAGCCTTCAAGTTAACAACCTTCAAACAGCTACAGTGAGAGACAGCTTCCAGGTAAACCTTCAAGCTAGACTCAAAGATCATCCCATAGATCCCTCTCCCAAAGCACTTTGGCAACATATTAAAAATAGCATCCTGTAGTCCTCTGAAGAATCCTTAAGGTTCTCTTTCAAGAAAAACAAGGACTAGTTTGATGAAAACAATCAAGAGATCCAGGAATTGTGAGAAAGAAGAGAAATGCTCACCAAGCACATCTTGCTCAGCCATCTATGTAAGAAAGGTAGCCTTTAGTCTTGCATGCAGTAAGCTCCAACAGAAACTTCAAGACATCCAGACCAAATGGTGGATCAATCTAGCAGAAAGGATTCAATTATGCACAGACTCAGGTGATTGCAGAGGATTCTATGAGGCCTTGAAAGCAGTGTACAGGCCTACAAACCACGTTCAAAGCCTTTTACTCAGCGCAGATGGCCAAATGCTTCTCACAGATGAAGTGGTCAACTCAGGCAATAAATATGGACCTTGATTACCAGTCCTTTGGTTTTCATACATAGAAACTGAATTGTTCTCCTGTACTACTCCCTTTATTGCATGTGGCCCCCCCAAGTCTTTTCTTCATATAGAACTAAAATGTTTCACAACATAAGTCCTATGTTTTCCTAAGAGGAAATTAGGGATTTTGGCAAGGTCCTCTGTTTTCCCTTATTTTTGAAGCTCAGAACAGAAAATCTGGATCAGTTCTTAAGCTTCTGTGTATATGTTAAGCAAGACTGCCTAATATATAAGTTACTTTAAAAATGCATTTGACTATGTGTCATAAATATACTAAAACTTCTAATATAATAGCATAAATATACTAAATATAGTATAATATATACTAATATATAATATATGCTAATATAATAGTATATTATGTACTAATTAGTATATACTAATAATATATTAATTAGTATCTACTAATATGATATATACTAATATATTAATAGCATAAATATACTAAAACTCCTAATATAATAGCATAAATATGTCATAAATATTCTAAAACTCCTAATTTATACCTCAAGATTATATACCTAACTAGCTGGATAAATCTCTATATCTTCAAATAATATGCATGAAAGCTATGTATAATAATGAAGAGGTTATATATTGTTTCAACGGAAGGCAAAATTATTTAACTGTTTCACTTCTGTGCTACTAACATAAAGCAAACTTCAATAAGAGACATCTGTTATTTCAGAAATGTAGTATAGTTCTAATGCTCATTGTGACCTTTCCACTGCTTTTATGGAAAACAGAAAGAGAAGTTTTAAATCCTTGTTTCTGGCAGTCAATTTTGGTGGGCAGAAAAAAGAAGAAAAAAAAAAAAGAGAACAGGTACATATCTACTTTTCTTTGGCTCTATGTTACTTAGTGTTAAAAAGTATAAATTCAAAAGTCATCGACTATTTTTTCAGGTAAAAAAAAAAAAAAAGACACATTTTTACTTTAAATTTTCTTGGGTTTTTTTTAAGTTCTGGGTTTTCCAGGTCAAAGGCATTAAAACATCTTAAACATCTTAAACATATATTTTCTTCCTTTTTTTCTTTCTTCCCTATTTAACTTTGAGACATCATGTTTGCCAATTCTAAAGTAGAGATGGGTCAGTTTGACTGATACAGCTTGCAGATAGCTGCAGTAATGCAGAAAATGATTTAATAATCAGCTGAGCCATTGTTTTCAGTTCTTTGACCAAAATGGAAGTATTTTCAGCACTGAGGCAATTAAATTGGACTTATAGCATTGTATTAGGAGTTTGTTTACATACTTGGGGTATTTCATATCATTAAAGACCAGTGTTTCAGGCTATCAGTAGATTCACTCAGTTTGACTAGTTCATATCTAAGTGACATTATGAAGGTGACTTTATGTGGTGGAAGGGGAGCCATGACCATTGAAAAAAACAGAGAAAAACCTGTCAGTGATATGAAAAATAATAAGCTCTTTAGTTTAAAATTATAATAAAAGTAAGTTTAAATATAATAAATTATATTTGAATGTTGGGCTCAAAACCAGTAGCATCTGAAATGACAGACGTGTTGCTATTTGGTATTAAGCTAATGCTATCTCCTTGAGTTGAATATCACATAATGGAGACCTCATAGCAAATATTCTATAATAAAACTCTCATAGTCACCACAGAATGACGGTGACAAAGAGACACCTATATTTTGTGGTCAGTGTTAATGGTATCTTTTATCCATAGATTTCAAAAATGAAGACAAAACACCATAGACAAAAGAGAATTCTTGTACCTGACTCTTTGGGTGTGATCCAGAACCACAAAGGTCAGCTGGCAGCCAGTCAAATCACAGTTATAAAAATCAAGTCTGTCTATATACTTAACTCGAGGCTCACCATTCCCGACTACATGTGCACCTCTGCACACAGAGGTATCACATCTGAGAAATTAAAGGCTTTGCCCTGGTTTTACTTCACCTGACCCCAGGCTGTAAGGTTGAGAGCCCATCCTCAATGGGTCTGAAAGCATGGACTATACCGAATTTTGAACTTTCCTCTGAAAATATCACCAGAGTCAACAACTGCAGTGTTTGATGTCTTGGAGGCTTTTAAGGTAGATGACACATTGTGCAGGAATCTTTTCCATAGCACAGAACTGTAGAAAATGGAGTGGAATAGTAAATATGCAGCTCTATTAGCAGGACCTCAACTGCTCCACCAAAGGAATCAGGGTCAAGCTAGACCAAATTACACTTTTTTTTTTTTTTTTTCTAATCAGTTTGTAGTTCTGATTAGGGTGAGAGGGCAGATAGGGGGTTCAGTTAGAAAAAGTTTAGCTGAAAAACTGCTTAAACACAGACCTGTTGAGTTCAACAGATGTCAAAATGATAAACTGAAGTGTTGCAGCTTGCATGCACATTTATAGCCATGCAGAGGCATGGAACCTGCCAAACATGCTCAGCTGAAACAATTCTATGTGGTAAATTCATCATGGGATGGGACAAGCCAATGGCCTACATGCAACAAGGAGCATCGTAAGTTTTTTGGTGCATATACATCTATTTTGTTCATGCATGGTAACAATTTATCCGGGCTATCCAAGCATCCAATATCCTGGTGAAATGGCTGTAGCAGTGTCCAGTGTAGCGGCATTGCAAAGGGTCAAAATTTACCCACAAAAATAAGTCTAACAGTGATTATTAAGTGGAGCTGAACACAGCACAATGAATAATTCCACATACATTCACAATATATACATCATTCCATTTGGAGCCACCAAAAATATACCGAACATATGGTCCAACTGTAAAAGAAAACAAAGGAAAAAAAAAAAAAAAAAAGAAAAGGAAAAAAGCCCACAAAAAGTAATTTTTCTAACACTGACTATTAAAAAATATATTCTCTTCAGTGTGAATACTGGTTATAATGAAGACATGCAATGATAAAGTTAACCAGCCATCATTTTCCCTGTTCTGGCCTTCTTTCTTATTAAATACATTTAGAAAAACTTCTTCCGTAATTTATGAGGTCTTTATTTTTTTAAAAAAAAAGCAAACACATTTAGAATTTGTTATTGATTAGTCATATCCATAACAAATCTACCTCTGAGCACAGTTTTACCTCAGACCATTGATTATGCTAGGCTAAAGGCTCATGGAAATCTGATTTTCAAAATGTCATCTCCTTCTGTCACATTGTTCTGCCATTTTTATGACTATACCAAAAATGCTAGGAAAACTTTAAAAATTTAAACTATCAACCAAGAGAGCTGAAAAAATTGCCAAGCTACTTTCTTTTCTTGGAGCACACAGCTTGGAAATACTGGCTTGTGCATGCTCAGGATGATTATATTGACTTTATAACTGGTAATGTTTTGAATTCGTTGCTAGTAAGCCAAGGTACAGCAAATTGACTATCTCCAGCCTAGTGAAGAACTGCACCCTAAAGCCTGATTGGTCTTGCAAGAAATGGAGAGAATTCAAAACAAAAACCCAGAAGGCTCCCTTACGCTGAGTAACAGCAGTGTGTTTTCTGTCTCAAGTGAACTTGGAATAAATTGTAATTACTCTGAGGAACAGGCTACAGATAAGGAAAAACAGTAATCTGGAAACCTTCCCCTCCAAATGGTGACTTTCTGGAAGGTCCTTCCTTCAGAAGTGATTTCTTGAAATTTTCTTGATTAATAAGGGCTTGCAAATAAACTTTAAAATGATGTCTTTGTTATTGCTTTGGCATAATACATTAACAACAGAGCAAGCTCTGCCAAACTCTGAGCATTCTTTCAGGCGGATTATGTCTTTGTTTACATATCCAACTGCACTGGGGTCGTGTCCGTAGTGGTGCTCAAACAATGTCCTCAGTGGGGGTGCCCATTAGGGGAAGGTATACTAACTGCCATTTACTTTGTTTAAATTGAACAAGAATGCTCGGCGGTTCTCTGATCTTGGGGGAAAGCGGTGGAACCCTGCACTTTCTGAATCCTGTTCAGGTCTGTTTAATGGGCATGTTTGGACTGCTCAAAAAAAATTGCAGTGAGCAAGATTGCACTGAGAAACCACTCTGAAGTGTTTCATGTGGTCTATATGCAAGTGAAAATCCATTTACATTTCACTCCTAAATAAGGATTATGTAGGTCAGTAAAAGTTTATATAATACTCTTCTTAAGTAGGCATGGGCCTTCCCTTTGTTTTTTTCTACTTAAAAAAAACCCCGCCTCTTTGTGCCATGTCTTCCTCAACCTTTCCAGTTCCTTCAGGAGAATGTGGACAGCAAATATGTAAATGAAACATGCATGGGGTTTTTTTCTACATGCATGTAATTTGTATGTAAGGAAAGCAGGTAAGTGGTTAAAAGAAGGTCTATCAAATCAACAACTCTACTGCAGAAATGTGATAATTTTACAGTACTGTGCCTATGAAATGTTACTGCTTTCCTCTTTCAGTTCCTTACAGTTTTCTACTCTTAAATATGAAAATTTGTAACAGTGAAATTCATTATGTAGCAGGCTGAAAATTTCTAAGCCAAGGTTATGGTTCAGAAACAGTGCAGCTGAAATGCAGAACTCCCTAGGAAAGCACAGAGATTTTGTATGCTCCCGTAGATGTTCAAATGCAATAAGATCGTTTCTCCTTTTCAAATATGTGGGTCTGCTCTTTGCCAGTACACACGAAAAACTTAGATGAGTAATGTGTTTAGGTGATATAGTGAATTACTCATGAGGCATAGACATACTCCCAACTACAGCATGACATAATACCACAATATTTTTTAGATGTTCATTGACATTGTTGTCAATAGCAGACTTGGGATGGAATCCTGGCTTCAGTGAACTGCAGATCTCCCACTGACTTCAGAAGATTCTTCTTTCCACACTTCTCCCTTCTGCAATCATTAAACAGCATATCATTAAGGCTAAGTTCAAAAACATTTTGTCTTCCCAGCTACTCTGTCAAACCACTTGTAGCCCAAATGATTATAAAAGTTTCTTCCTTTCTGATCATAAAAGTTTCTTCCTTTCTGATCTACACGGCCCTCACAAAAACAAAAAGGAGAAAAGACTAGGTTTTTTCACTGTCCTGAGAAATGTGCTTTTGTCTTATAAAATACAGAATGTTTGCCAAAATCTTTGTCTTCTAACAAACCATTTACATGGAGATTTTAGGTCTGGACTGTTCAACTGCCCTCCTCCATGAGGGAGACCACCTCACGTTGCAGAAGCACCGAGATTCAAATAGGTCTTCAGGAAAACCAGCAGCATCTCTCATGAGTAACTGGGGAGTGAGGAGAGTCTGTGGCACCGTGGAATTGTGTGACAGTGCCCAAAGTGAGGGGAGTCAGAAGGTGAAAACAATACAACTTCATGCCTGTAGGCACTTTTAGCAAATGAGTGGTGTTTACCTCAAGAACGTTCAAATGCTGTTCACTGTCCTTTCCAAGCACCACCAGAAATCCCCCCAAGCATCAAATTTGCTGATTATGATTCTCTTCCTCTTGATGTCCGTTCCATGATGTGTCCCATACGGTGTTCTGTGTTACAGCATTTGGTTACACCCTTTGGTTTCTGAGGTTTCCTACAGCTCTTCTTCAGACCTGTCAGTGCTGGTGGTCAACATAATGAGCCTATTTGGGGGGCTCTACCCAGGAGTTTGGGCGTGTTTCAGCCCTTTGCTGCTTAGAGCTTGGGTTTCAGCAAAGATTATTTGAGAGACCTGCCCACTGGAAGCTCTTGCTTTGCCAATTCATTGGCTGTATAAGAGCTGTTGTAGGATTACTCCCTCAGGTAGTGGTTACAGCTCATTTGTCAGTCTGAATTTAAACACCAGTACTATGAGGGATCTTTCTGTATTTATTGCCACATTGAAGGGCAAGCCATCAGTTAATCTATATCAAACGATGGACCGTTATGAAACCCAGCCACAGGAGGACAGATATCTTGGTGAATGGGTGTCAAGCTTTTCTGATTGACTGTAATCTCACTCATCAGGACTGACTAAAAACTATTAATCATGTGTCTTCTACAACGTCTGAGAGAAGCTGGGCTTCTCTGGCCTCTGGGCAGGTTGACAAGATGTCTGAGCAGGATGCCTGAGGACTGATGGTTCAGGGTGACATCAACAACTCTTTGACCTTTGCAGGGGTCCACCATGGCCAGGAGTAAGGATCACTGATATGCCCGACTGCAGTAGTATAAGATATGTTTATTATTGACAGACTTGTTTCAGAATAAAAGTTTTCTTAGAAATACATTAAGGATTCTCCTGATGTTTTATGAGCTCAAGTCCTTACAGGCTGAAAAAAAAAAAAACAAGGTAATTCAGAGATTAATTGCTAATGATGTGATACTTGACGGTAGAAAATAGATAGTTTGCTTTATATCTCCCTGCTTGCCTCACTGACTACACAAATACAAGGAAACCTTATAATAATGTGTAATATCTGGGGACATGCCATTTTACAGCTCAGCTAAACCCAGGCTTGCACTTTGGTATCCAGCATCTCATCTGTCTCTTCTGATTGCAAAGGGTAAACTCATTTAGGCAAGAATCTACCACCAAATATCTTACATTTTATGGTCTCATGCAGGAGCTCATACCATTTCCTATGAAGCCCTAGCCAGGCAACAAAAGTCACCCTCCAGAGCTATTGTTCTTTTTGCAATTTCAGCCTGTGGCATGGATGCTAAAAAATACCGTTATCTTCTATGCAAGTGCAGGATGAGATCCTGCAAACAGATGTGCATACACAGACAAAAATGCATTAAAAAAAAAGAATTCTCTCTGCCCAGAACTTGAAAGTGATTTTCACAAATTTAGGCTTTCTGATTACTATGGCCTTGGACCCCTGTTTGCCCTGCTCACATTCATTCATTCTCCATCCTTAAAAAAAAGGCAAAGGAGACCATTCATCCAGCACTGACTCACTAGTACAAAGTACAGCAATTCACTGAAAACTCTGCCAGGCACTGGGTTTGATGATCTTGGAGGTCTTTTCTAACCCAGTTGATTCTATGATTGGTATTAAGAAAACTAATAAAATAGAGTCCAACTTGAAGAATGTGGAATAACATAAATATTGCAGCAATGGGGTTTTAACGGAAGATGGGTTTGGTTCCCCTTGATTTGGACTGTACTTTTGCCACTGGCATTTCTAGGTACTCCTCAAAGTGATAGAAGATGATCAAGTTGTGAGGGTGACATGCATTTTCAGGAGGGAAGTGGTGCACCCACTGCTCACAAAAGCAGTGCATAAACATGCTCACCCTGCTGCCCTGTCAGCTGGAAAAAAAGGTGTTAAGCAGCAGCTGTCAAGCTACAAAGGAAAAGGTGGTTCTTAGGCTTGGAGAAACAAAATTGTTAATAAAAACCCAGCACAAACAGCTTCTCTTCCAGCATTCCTGACTCACTTCTTTGAAACTCTTCAGCATTTTTACCTTTATCAGATTGAGGGCAATTTATTATTCAGCCACTGCCTATATGAACAGAACAAAAAATAAAACCAAAATAAAACAAAACACACATACACATTAAAAAAAAAAAAAAAAAAAAAAAAAAAAAAAAAAAAAAAAAAAAAAAAAAAAAAAAAAAAAAAAAAAAAAAAAAAAAAAAAAAAAAAAAAAAAAAAAAAAAAAAAAAAAAAAAAAAAAAAAAAGGTTAATTTATTTCTCCTAATATTGTCATGAATCCTTCTGGGCAGATGCAGCCAGGGGCAGATGCAGCAGTGTCCCTGATGTCAGGGGGAGGGAAGCCTGTAACCATTTGGGTTGTGCTAATTGGAGTGAGGCAGCCCCCTCTGTGCACACCGGTAAATCTGCTCATCTCAGCTGAGAAACTGTTAGTAGTTTGAGTTTGCACATTGAGGCCCAGATTTTGACAGGTACCCTCTATTGCAAATATTAGTAGTTAAGCATCTAACTACTCAATTGCATGTATAATTCAGGTAGGTGCATGTATAATTTAGGGAGTTCGCTATCCAAGAGACTTTCTAATTTTTGTTCCCTGTGGTGTTCATGAGCACAAAATTATGGACGTTTTTTTTTATTTTATTTTTGGTGGTGAAAAATGTGCTGCAAGGAAACAACACTGGGATGAAACCCATCTGCAAATCTTCTCCCCAGTGTGTCAGGGTACAAATGTAGATGTTAATGTGGTGCTTTGTTTTCAAACCTTAGAGCCTGATTCACTACTGCATTACACTGATATGAAATCAATCACATTGTACTGATACACAACTGGATTAACCCAGAGGTGAACAAAGCTTATTGTTTGCAAGTGCCACTTGCTGAAGCATAGACTATCCATTAAGAAAAAAATATCCTTAGCCCCTATGAGGTAATTTGGAAATTTTAGTGGCTAAAAGGTGAATAAGAAAGCTAGATCTGTTTGTTGGCACTTCTAGATCTGTTTGTTTTTACAGTATAAAATTCCCAGAATATAATGAAGAATATATACAAGCCTAAGCTAGGTCATAATTTAGCATAAAATAAAACAAGACATTTAATCCAGGGTAAAAAAAAAATGAGAACAGTAGAACTATCAAACTATGTAGGCAATTTCCTTGTGCTCAAATTGCATTTTCTCCTTTCAATGTTATTCGGAAAAGGGTCTTGCCCTCTAGATTAGAGACTTTTGCATTAGAGGAAACTAGGTTATGTCTTCCACTGTCAGAGATAAAAATTATGAGCTGGAGTGCACTTTAGCCAGCCACTCTGAAAAATGTTAGCCCAAGGGGGTAATAATTAGAACTGGTTTTGTCAGGTGACTGCATTTTAAGCAGTGATGTGTCTAATAATTTAGATGAGGGGGTTGATAAAAATATAAACATTTTTTTCAGTCAGCACTGTTGCCAGGGTTTCTTTCTTTCAGGATTGGGTGGTTGTATTTTTTTTTTTCCCAAAAAGTAAGCACTTTTCAGAAATTATCTTCTAAAATGTAATACTGTTAGGCATTATGGTGACCTGATAATATTATTTCCTTCAGAAACCAATAACTCAGTGCAGTCTGTGAATTTCATACACATAATGATAAACTAGCCCATTATTTCTTATATTATGAAGCACATATACATAGAAAATGCAGCAAATAAACAGTACATTGTGATTTTTCCCCTAAAAATGTAAAATACATCCAACGTAACATAATGGTCTTAATTCACACTAAGAAAATAAGCTCTGAGCAGAAAAAGATATTAGAATTAGAGTCTTGACGATAAAACAGTTCTGCTTCTTTTTTTGAGACTGATGCTTCTGTTCACTGGCCTTGGGTGAAGGGAAAAGCAGGAGAAAATTTTGAGGGTAGGTGATTGTTCTGGTGCCAAAATGGAATCTGAAGCAACGAGCAAGTGCTACAATCAGATGTTGAGATGGGAGTGGACAGTTCCTCTTGGGACAGGTGAGTCCACCCACACAGAGCAACAATCGGGGCTGAACGCTCATCATACTCATCATGATATGCCCAACGCATTTCAGGAAGGACTAGAAATGGCTTCATTTCTTTTGCTAAGCACTTACATAAAGACGAAAGTGCTTTAATTGATGACAAGAGCTTAGTTTTTGTTTTAATAAAATCTTTCAATCTTTGATTACCAAACTTATTCCAGAATAATTATTTATTTTCCTTTTTTCCATCTTGTGGGTATTTAAGGAGTTGTGCTGACATGAAGACAGCTCCTAGCCTGGAACTGCTCTCTGCTAGACCTAGCAGAGAGGATTAATGATATCGCTGGCTCTGTGCCAGGTTCTAAATACTGCACATCAGTTCTAAAAGTGGGATCAACTAGAAGTCAGGGCTGAAGAAAACAAATCTGAAACCATAGCCCATAGGCTTTTAGCACTTGACAAATTCTAGTGAGCAGGGCCCAGGGGAACTTTACAACGTCCTCTCACTGACAGGATGGTCAGGTTCCCTGGCTCAACATGAAAACATTTATTAAACTCTTTTCTCACCCTCTCACCCCCAAAAAATCCTAAATAGTAAACAATAATTCTAATATCACATGGAGTAGGTGTGAAGTAGAGATTGGATGTCTATATTTGAGTGTTCTTATGTGCCTTTTGCACTTGCATAGACAGAATACAGCTCTTTTTTAATTGAAGTGCCTAGGCCAAATCCTTTTTGCATTTCTTCTGGGAAGAGTCCCCTCAGTTTCAATAGGTTCCTTGTTTGCTTACAGTGAATGAGATTTGCCTTTATGCCATTTCTATACACAGGCAAAGATTTTTTGTATTACATTTGATATAGACAGTTATGTTCCTACTGTACATATGAAAACAGATTGAACCTATGCCTAAATATACATATACAATATATATATTTTTTATTACTAAAAATGAGCAAGAAGGTTCTAGAATTTGTACAAACTGTTATTTAGTTTCATATTTTGTTTCTAAAACATTTTTAACTCTCTGACAACATCCAGCTCCTAAACCTTTATCCACTTAGGTTTATAAATTTTCTTTCTCATATGAAGACATAGAGACAATTCAAATTCCTTTCCTTACTTTCTTCCTTTTTTTTCCCTTTAAATAAGTGCTGTAATAGACCTACCAAGGTTAGTATTCGTCCTTGCACCTGCAATGAATCCATGGTAGGAATGTTTTTTATTGTTCTGCCATAGCTAAAATTGCTTAGTTCCTGCTATCTATGAAACACATCATTTTTCAAAAGAAAACTTCCAAGTTTCATCAGAAAAGAGCTTATCACACCTGATGCAAAGTGAATGACTATTAAAATGCAGGGAAAATATCCAAAACTATTTTTAGAGAAATAACCTCACATAAATACTTTGTTTAGGAAAATATATATAAAGTAACAGCTTAGTTCTCCTAAAAGCTTAAGCATTTTGTTCTGTTAATCCCAAGCAATTTTAATGACTTTAATAAATGTACATAAATGCATAGAGTTATTGAAATAGTCTTTATTTGGACGAAGGGATTTTAGAGGGAGATGTCAATTTTACATAATTGTGGAATGTTGACTTCTAGGAATGGATACACATGGGATACACTGGGAAACAGTATTTGAGAAAAATGGGAAATTTTGCCCATTGTTTCAGACCAAGGCATGTATGTCTATGGCATGCTGATAGGAATAATTCTTTTTGGTGTTTCCAAACTTTATGTTACTGCATTCTTTGGCTCTGAGTTATAACATAAAATTAGCAAACAGATGCACTGGAGACTCCCAACAGCCTTGATTCATTGGTGTGTTTAATTATAAGCTCATTCTTGAAATAAATTAGTTTTGTCTCTGAAAAAATTTAGTAGGATTTCTAGCCTACAGGTAAGGGCTTCTGAAGCTTGCCCCACAAATCCATGACACTTTCTCTTTGGAGGTGGAATTCAAGGAAGGAGCAACAGATTTTTCTTAGAGAGTTTTCCATCCCAAGACTTCTACCCTTTTACAGCCCATATTCCTGGCCCAGGATCATCTACTCTGGTCCAGAGGATGTACCTAATACGAACAAATTTACAAAATGTATATTTATATTGTAATTTTGTTATTATTAGCTATTATTCATAACTGGATCTTCAAAGCATAGTTAAAGCACTCTTGGCAAAACACATTGTAGTTAAGATTATTGCTACTGGATACATGACATGAAATGTTTCATGGTTTATATGCAATGAGAGCCAAAGCACAGAAAAATATTTGTATAGCTACAGATATCCATCCGCTTAGGTGGTTATTGGTTGGGAACTAGAAGTAGTTCCTTCTATGTTAGCAAGAAATTTAGGATAGATGAATTAGTCCTGATTCTCTACAGCAGCCCCCACGTTAACTCACCTTTTTGAGGAGTTCGAGCTGACAACAGCAACTTCATGCTAGAGGAAATCAAGAGCATTCACCCATATCTGCAACCTAGGGAAGGCCACCTTTCAGTGAAGGACTACCAACATGTAGATTGGGAATTACAGCTGCTTGGTAAATGACGTACGCTAAAATTATCACTGTAAATCTTCAAAAGGGAACACAGAGATCTACCTTGTCTCACAGTTCTTTTCTCTATGTACGCTGTTGATTAATGATAATGAATTGTCTTGATCACCAGTCTTACCAAAAACTGCCTCATCTTTCCTATCCTTGGTCACTTCTACATACCCAACACTATTACTGATACATGTTTATAGTTCAACAATTCTTCCTGGACAACTCCAGTCTGCTAATAGTAATCTACAGAGAATACATACACAAAATACAACTGGGTGGGGTACTTCAATATCTTATTTGCTGACCACAGCTTAAACATTCGGGTCTCATGCTGGGCTCCTATTGCTGGTTTAGAGCTTCTGTCCTACAGAGCTTCCCTGTGGCACTTAGGTGCCATAGTTTTAACTAAAAGTCAACCTTTATTTTCAGGAAATTGTCCTTCCCTTTCATAGAACTTAACTATTATAGTACATTTGTCTTTTTTTCGCCCTTCTTTCTACATGTACTTGGAACGGAATAAAAGTTCTTATTTGTCCAGTTATCATACAAGCCTACTGTTTTCTGATGTACACAACTCACACAAATTGAAAGAGACACTGTTGAACATCCCTTTAAGGATATTACATTCCAGATTTAAGCTTATAAACTGCCCAGTGTGGTTACATTTTAAATTAGACTTTTTAAAAGCCTTTTGGTTTGTTATAACTTCTAATTAATGTCCAGAGAAAGAGTCAGACACTCTTCTCCAAGAGAAATTCTTTTAATTTAGTAAGAAAAATAAGATATTTTGGCAAAAGATTTTACAGGAGTAAAATACAACCTTGAAAAAATATTTCAGTAAAACACTCGGCACAAAGATCCCTTCCACAGAAAATACCCACCAAAAAAATCAATATACTAGCTTTAGTAAAACAGAATTCATTAGTTTTAAGTTAACCACAAGAGAAGGAAAAGAGTAAAAGAAGAAAACAGTTTAAAAGAGTAAAGAAGGGGAGAAGAAAAAGAGAAGCAGAGAGAGGATGGAAAAAATGGTTACCGTACAAGATCTGATAGTTCACATGGTTCAAGTTCCCGGAGAGAGAGAGAGAGAGAGAGAGAGAGAGAGAGAGAGAGAGAGAGAGAGAGAAAACTCACATGGAGTCCTATGTATTTACAGAGTTCAGTTTTCCCTCCCAGGCAGGATATCCTTGACAGCAGGGCCTTCAGCCCTGCCCTGTGCCCTCAGCACTACCCTGATGTGCTGGCCTTACCACGGACCTGCAGGGCCAGGCGTAGCCCTTCCCCACACTCACACACACACTCACAGAGAGCTTGTTCAGACCCATATCAATAATTCAGTGAGACTTGGATCCGGTATCTCACACAGAGTTCTTAGGCTTGAATTTACAAATTCAAGGTATGTGCCAAGTCTTTATATGAATTTTCTCATTACAGAGTTCAGATTCTCTCTGTTTGAGGGAAGAAACCCTAGCAAATAAATCAGTGCTCAGTTGCTCATAATTAGTGCTATCCTAACAACCAGTGGGTGTCCAATTAAAAATATTAGCTAAAGAACAAAGTTGCCTTGTCAAGGTTTTTGTGAATGTGAGTTAAAACCCCATGCTGCCGTTATGAGAAATGCAGTCATTTGTGCCTCAGTGTTTTAGGATCTAGTAGGGTGAGAGGTGCTGTAGCTGAGAAGACACTGAAAAATGCAGCAAATGAGGGATTTTCAAGCAAAAGACAAGCGGTTTTCCTGTCTATGTGAAGAGACTGTCATGGTTTGTGCCTGCTAATATATCAACAGAAGGTGAAGCAAGAACAAAATCAGTATTTAAAGCCTTTTCAGGAGAAAGGTGTGATCTTGCCTAAACTTGTTTTAACTTTGTAGGTAGTTTGATATCTATGTCACAGAAGCTACACTATATGTCTTTCTATGTCCTGGCCTGACCTAATGTTAGATTTTCATGAACTCATTTACTGGGAAGAGATTTCCAAAGAATTTAAAAGAACAAATAGGAAGAAGAAAAAAAAAAAAAAAAAAGAAAAAAAAAATGGAAAATGTGACTTCATTAAGCTTTCAGTCTAATTTGGGATTTGGGTGGTGTCATCTTCATCTCAAACACTTCATGTTTACCAATCCATACATATGTGTAAAAGTCTACACATAAAACAGTAAATAAATCAGGATTGACCCCTTTCACATAATTGCAGCCTCTTTTCATCTGTTGTTTCTGAACTTAAATCCCTATGACCTCTGATGACCATTAATTAAAATGCAATTAAACATCATCAAAAGGTCTGAAGGCCATATCCACAGTCTTTTCTTCTTATTTTACATTTAGTACTTCGCCCTTTTTAGTTTTTTGTACGAGACCAATCAACTTCTTCAATAATCTTCTATGTTATTCTTATATCTATTGCCAACATGAAAAAAAAAATTCCTATTCTTAATCTCTTACACTTAAGACCAAGTTACAGCACTCTGAGAAGGATAAATGTCTCCTTACCTTCTTTTTCAGGTCCAAACACAAAAAATGTTTGAAAATGTTCAGGTTACAAATCTTATTATTTCCAACTCTATCTTCCCTCACTACACTGGCCCTTTGGCTGAGGTGGAATTGCATTTAAATGAATGAACAGCGCTCAGTTGGAGATGTGCACTGCTGCTTACAGTCGTGGAATTTAAACACTGTTTTACATAAAGGATGTTTTGCAAAGTGGAGATGTATGATCCAGGCTTCTGGCTTGTCACTCAGCTGCATCCATGTTTAAACACTCATGCAGCACTTTGCTCTAGTAGTGAATTTTGCAGGACTAGGAAAGGACAAGGATCTGGTCAAAACAGTTCACAGAGAAAGTCATGGACCAGAAAGCTTTGCATAATCAACTAAGCAAGTAAAGGGGAATGTCACTCTGTTTTCCTTACTCTCTTTACACTCCTTTAATGTTAGAGGAGTGTGCTCTAACCCTACTGCAGTGTTTGTTGAGAACCGAAGTGCATCAGAGAATCTCCCTAGGTCTCCCCTAGATTTTTCATTTGCTCCTTGTTTGTGGGGGGATTTTTTAATTAAATAAGATTCACTTAGGCAGGGAAGCTGATGTGCTGGGAAGCTACTGTGTCTGACAGTAGGTTTATAATGGGAGCTTTGTGCTAATTTTTAATTTCTCTTTTGCAATATTAGTAAGGTGAACTAATAAAAAGAAACACTTGCTCAGCCTGTGATGATACTGTGGAGCTTCAATGCATAATACCTCTCAGACCAGGCATCTTACAAGACCCATAAAGGACCAACTGGGCACATGCAAACAAAAATTAGCATAGGCATTTAACATCTGGTCCTTCTCTACTCAGGTGTCTTCATTTCAGCCAGAACATAAAAATAACAAAAACAACTTCACTTTAAAAGGACAGGTTATTTTATGTTATATACAGTTACTTTTGAAATTGTGTTAATCTGGTGGATGTCTATATATTTTAGATGTTCTGCTCTTTACTTGAAAACTATTCATAATTTGTGTTGTGTTCACACAACTACACTTAAACTCTGCACTGTGCTGATGAACATAGTTTATCTCCAATTCTTTTCCTACCTTTCTGTTATGACATCATTTTTTCAGGTGGCTGTTTTATATAAATTTAACTCAATAGTATTTTTCTTGGCCATGCAAGAGGTAGCCATCCAGAAATTAATGCCTTATTCCAGGACCTCAAATGACATTTTAGATGATGTTGAAATAAAATCTCCAATGCAAAGCATTGTATTAGAATATAGGTACTAATTTTGAGAACATGGAGGGTGTGATCCAGCTATACCTTAAGGCTCAAGGCTTCTACAACAGTCACATGAAAAAGACAATCCTAACAGCAAAGCATATATTCTTTAAAAAGTAATTTCAGAATAGCTAGGAACAAAGCCAAAAATTCCTCAGAATCAATAGGATTTTCCATTTAATATTTAACGACATGGTTTAGTTCTAGATAAAGCACTTATTCAATTTTCCCAGCCATAAAAAATCATGATTTTAAATCAGATGGAGGGCAATTTTGGACAATCATCTAATGGACTTATTTAAACAGCCCAGCAAAACAAAAGGGTGATGATTCACGGTGGGAGGTGTCTTCTGTGATGTGTTGGGGTTTTTTTAAATTATGCTAATAAAATCTTAAAAAACCTTTTATTGCATAAAAGGTCATGTTTTCGTACATGCTGTTTATGCTTTCAAAATGGATAGTATATAAGTCCTGATACCTCATCATATAGGAAGTGTTTAAAACATTTAAGGCTCCCTCTGAGATGAGCTCTTAAGAGCAAGAAGTTTTGCCAACCCTGCTTGAATTTTTCTTGAAGAAAGTGTTCTTTTATTAACACCCTCCTCTCTCCTGGAGTGGGTAAAAAGATTACCTATTCTCATGGGTAAAACGAACATTCCCACAATGCTTTTGAAGATATAAAAATGTGATACTTCTTCCAAAGAAAAAAATTGAGCAAGTCTGAAATGTTTGGAGCTTCTGATGAAACCTTCAGTGCTATGTTTTTCTTACACAAAGCATTTGTCAAAACTAGCATGTCTGCTAGGGTATTATTTATGCCACTGGACTGAAATTGACTGAATAATTTTTGCTGTTTATTGTTCAGTAAAGATTTTAAAAAGAAAAAAAAGTAGAATAATTGTGGAAAAAATGGGAGATAGAAAAAATATATATTGAGGAATGTTGATTGTCTCAAGGAAAAAGAAAAAATAATTATTTTCTATGTTTAAAGTTACCAAAGTGAATCTAAAGGGGAAAGCACACCTTGTCATATGGACAATTTTAATAGGTGAACATTGTCAGCATTTTCTGTGAAACCCATTGGCTAAGAAAAGCTGCTAAATAGGTGTGAAATAAGGTGAAATTACTAGGGAAACTCTTTTAAGGTACTTTGCTTTGTTCCTTGCAGTGCCTTGCAGCAAAAAATAAAAAAAGGAAAAATTAATTTACATACTGGAAATGGAAAGGCAGCTATATTGATTTAAATTTGCTAAGAAAGTGTCAGAATCTATTTCCTCTTTCTCGGAATAAGTACATAATGTATATATATAAAGATATACATGTGAAAAATATATATTATGTATATAATAGCTTCAACTTTTCTACTCCTTGTGTGTGAATCACAGTTTGTTATAAGTTACCACTATGTGTATTAGCATAAAATACATAACTTGAAATGTCAGTTTATAAAATTTTCAGAATGTATGATTATGGTTCTGCTCTTACTCTAAATGTTACACAACTTGTATGACCGATTTTATCTGTTGAAACGCTGGGTTTATGTTAACACTTTTTTTCCTTTTTTAACACAAAAATTTAATACTCTGAGACTATTGAAGAGGCAGACTTGCAGACCAAAGTATGGATGGATGAGTATGCAAAAAGCAGGAGGTGGGGAGAAAAAGCATGTAGCTCAGTTCAGCTGAAAGTATTTCACTGATAACTCACTGTCTGAAAGTATTTGAATTGTTTACAGATTGCATAGTATATGCGTTTGACATATTAAGGCACACTCCTATCAGCTGCTCAGCAAACATTCCAATAAAACTCCTGAAAAGAAATCACACAAAATCACAGCCACCAGTCTGCTATGCTGTTTCTAATTTGAAGGCTATTTCATCTCTGACACATGCAGATTTCATGCAGGTAGAAGAAAACCTCTCACCGTTCCTCTCTCTGCCAGTCAAATTATGTCATCAGTGAGGGATCAGTGGTTTTTAATGATACTGTGCTCTCCATACCGAGAAGTAGGTCCTCACAGAGCAATATGCATAGCCAATAAAATGGTTGTCACCAAATTATAATTGACACTTAATATTACTAAATCTGCAGTGCAATTCCTTGTGACAGTTGTGTAGGTATATTAGAAGAAAATAATTTAATTCAAACCCAGCATGTAAGACACATCTTCCTGAGTGTAATTCATGCTACATTTACAGTAGCCAAACCAAACAGTCTCAAGGCAAACTTCATGTGGGAGGAGATCATAGGCATTAACACATTAATTGAAGTATGATTATTTATGTGTGCAATAAACAAAGCTAGAACACTTGCGCATTGTAGATTTTAATCATAATTGGGGATTTTAATTGTTATTAGGTTTTAAATTAATATTAGACTCTTTTGCTTTAGGGATTAAGAAAACTGTAAATACAAAGCAACTCTTCAAATGAAAACTGACGTTGGTTGGAAACATCTTGATGTTTTGCTGGACCAGAAGCCACATACAAGCATATAATTCCTTAATTCCCTTCCTTGCTCTCCCCAAATAACCCATGACTGCATATGAATTTGAATGTCTGTGTGCTTTAGCATATGCTACAGCATTCTATGCGCATTTAACTTCATAAATGCTAATAGACATGGGGAGTATCAGCACCAGAATGGTCTTCCATACCTCTTCTTCATCTGGATGATAATGTTGTAGAACAAAAGATTTGATCAGAGACAAAAGAGACAAAACACTTTTGCTTACCAGTTTTGATACATTCACCTGGAGCAGACTTGCAAGGAGAATATTCTCTGTGCTTATAAGCATATATACACATGACAGTTAGAGGAGTTCTCTCCTCAGTATGAAGTGGTTTGAACATCTGGTGAAATGAGACTGCAAAAAATTCATTCCAACTTTGTCTCCAGGCAATTCACCTTTGGCCCACGGATGATGTGAGTCTTTCTGCTGATGGGGAAGGTATAGTAAGTCTGATCAGGCAATCTTCAGCAGGTAGAGGCTGATTTGTTAGCAAAATGAAGTAGGTGTAGCATCCTGTGCTAGATCAGCTCATCCCAGCATGAGAATTACCTTACTGGAAGCCCTCAAGGTTGCGTGTGAAATATATGAGGTGGGTGCTTGTTCTGCAAATGGCACCTCTGTACAGGTAAGCGGGTTTATTTTAAAAAACAAAAAAAAAAAGGAGACTATGAGTCAGTGGGTGTGATATTTCTCCTTCTTAAAAAACAGCTGAAAAATTGCCTGAAAATGGAAAGATTGCCAAGGTCTTCATGCATGTGGCTGCCCTCCTAAGCTGGAACATATTGTCTCAAAACAAGAGTGCCCCTCTTGTGCCATACTTTCCTTTACAAACCATCAGGCAAAAACTGAATGCAATTAAAGGCCAGTGCTCTTTGTCCTATCCACTGTGAGACATGAATGATTAATCAGGAAAACAACAAACAGAAACAAACAAACAAAATAAGAAAAAAAAAAAAAAAGTGGTGCAGAATGCAGAACTCCTCCACCCATTTAAACCAAGTGAGTGAGCACTCGGATCTTTCATCAGCTTCCAAGGAGTTCAGCACGTCTCTCTTGAGTAACTGTGGATGGGTGAAGGTTACTCTCAGAGTATGCATGTGCTGCTGCTGCTGCTCCCACTTCCTGTCAGTGAAGACAAAGGCATCTTCAGCCTACCTAGGTGTGGCTTGGAACCATTTAGAGTGTACAAGATAGACACAGACGACACAGAAATATTCCAAGCAGATATTGACTCTTGAGTGCTCTGGTGTCAACAGAGAAGGGGTTAGGTTTTGACAGAGCTCTTTTAGTACTACAGCTTTCAGAGCTTGTGGAAGCCATATGAGAACAGAATCACAAAATATGCTGAGTTGAAAGGAACCCACAAGGATCATCCAGTCTAACCCTTAGCCCTGCAGATGGCCATTCCCATAAGTCACATAATGTTTCTGAGAGTATCATTCAAATACTTCTTGAACTCTGTCAGGGTTGGTGTTGTGACTGCTTATCTGGGCAGCCTGTTCCAGCACCCAACCACTTCACCTCTGGGTGAAGAACCTTCTTCTAAGATCCAGCCTAAACCTCCACTGACACAACTTCAGTCCTTTCTTCAGGTCCTGTCACTGGTCACCACAGAGAAGAGATCAGCGCCTGCCTCTCCTCTTCCCCTCACAAGGAAGCTGTAGACTGCAATGAGATCTCTCCTCAGTTTCCTGTTCTGCAGGCTGAACTTATCAAGTGCCCTCAGCCACTCCTCATAAGGCTTCCCTTTAAGGCTCTGCACCATCTTTATTGCCCTCCTTTGGACACTCTCTAATGGCTTAATATCTTTCTTAAATTTTGGTGCCCAAAACTACCACAATATTCAAGGTGAGGCTGCCCCAGTGCAGAGCAGAGCAGGACAATCACCTCCCTCAACTGGCTGGCAATGCTTTGCCTGATGCACTCCAGGACACAGTTGGCCCTCCTGGCTACCAGGGCACTGCTGACTCATATTCAACTGGCCATTGACTAGATCCCTTTCCACAGAGTTGCTTACCAGCATCTCATTCCCCAGTCCATATATACATCCAGGGTTGCTCCATCCCAGGTACAGAATCTGGTACTTTCCCTTTTTGAACTTCATACAGCTGGTGATTGTCCAGTCCTTTAATTTATCAAGGTCTCTCTGCAGGGCCTACCTGCCTTTGAAGGAGTCAACAGCTCCTCCCAGTTTTGCATTGTCTGCAATCTTGCTTTGTATCTCTTCCAGTCCTGCATTCAAGTCATTAATGAAGATGTTGAATAGCACAAAGCCCAAAATGGAGCCCTGTGGAACACCACTAGTGACAGGTCATCAGTCTATGACCCTCTGTGCTTCACCCATGAGCCAGTTGCTCACCTACTTATAAATAAAATCCTATGATGGATTTATCCATCTGTGTGCTGGACATTTTGCCCAGAAGGAACCTGTAAGAAACAGTACTGAAAGCTCTACTGAAATCCAGAAAAAGATTACATGAACTGACTTCTCTCGATAACTAGGTGGGTTACTTTGTCATAGAAGGAAATCAGGTTGGATAGGCAGGACTTTCAAAAGCTTTGTTGGTTGTGAACAATGACAGTGTTGTTTTTCAGATGTGTTTCAACAACTTCTCCATAACGTTGCTAGGCACTAAAGTGAGATTGACAGGTCTGCAGTTTCCAGGGTCCTGCTTCTTGGTCTTCTTGAAAACTGGAACAAAGTTTGCCAGCTTCCGATCAACTGAGACCTCTCTGATTTCCCAAGATTGCTCAAAAATCATTGAGAGAGGTTTCGCTATGATTTCAGCTAGCTCTTTGAGGATTCTGGGATGAATCCCATCAGGTTCCATAGATTTGTAGGGATCCAGCTGAAGTAGCAGATCCAGCTGAAGTAGCAGATCCCACACAATTTCAAGGCCAACTGGGAGTTGATCAATCTCATATCCATTGTCCTCCAGCTCAGGGAACTGAGACTCCCTTGGTCCATCATCCCTGTTGAAGATAGAGGAAAAGAAATGTCAAACACCTCTGTCTTGTCTCTGTCCCTGTTTGTGAGGTGACCATGCTCATCCTGTAACAGACCAATGATATTTCTATACTGTCAATTGCCATAAATATATTTGAAATAACTCTTTTTATTGTCCCAACATTTCTGGCCAGATTCAACTTCAGCTGAGCTTTGGCCACATGAATTTTCTCCCTACAGTGGCAGCAGCATCTCTGAAGTCTTCTCATGTCATTTGACCTTAATTTTACTGAGCATACTCCTTCCTTTTTTGCCTTATCACCAAGAGAAGGTTGGTGTTCAGCCAATTCAGCCTTCTGCTTCATATGCTTGACTTCCAGCATTTGAGAACTGCTCGCTCCCATACCCTTAGGAGGAAATGTTTGAAAAGTGACCATCACTGACAGACCCTAGCACCTGCAAAAAAACATTTTCCCTTGAGACCTTGCTTACTAATTCTCTGAGAAGTTTGAAGTCTGCTCTCCTAATGTCCAGAGTTGAGGTTTTGCTGGTGCTTTTTGTCCTGTCAGCAGAGACACTAATTTCATCGGCTTCATGGTCATTGTGGCCAAGACATGGCCCATCTCCACTTCACTCAAGAGATCCACTCTGTTTGACAAGCAGCAGATCAAGGGAGGCATCTTTCCAAGTCAGGTCCCTTAGGACCTGTTTCTTGCAGGGCTGACTTTGAACGTCGTAGTGATAGTATGGGATTCCTACATTTCTGTGGGGCTGTTTCATGTTGAAGCATGACATGGTAGCCTAACTTAGGCAGAAAAATAGCAGCAAAATAGAGGACTCCATGTGTTTTGAAAATAGAAAATATTTATGGATTTTTTTTTTTTTTTAGAATACAATTAGAAAACAATGTGGATTTTTTTTCTTCTGTCTAAATGGGCAGACCTGCTTCTGGGTAAATTGCTGTTTCCTAAACATCTTTGGAAAGATTTGGCTATGTTGTACTCCCAAGGGAGTTAGAATGGTGGCATGGACTTGGGAAGAGTTTTATTTTTCCTTACAGCAAATCACTGCAACAAGTGACAACATCGTTTCTATAAACAATTTAAATGACACAGTCATGGCACTTCGCAGAAAGTTGTACTCAGCTCTCAAAGTCAATAGCCACGAGGCCCAGATGTTGTAACTTTCATAGAGCACTGCATACCAAAGGTTTCTTTTAATAAACTGTCTTTGTTGTGTTTAACACAATAACCCATTGTATTTAAAGTTTCATTATAACAATTATATTACAGTTTTCTCCACAAACCATCAAATGGATCTTTTCAGTGATTTTACAATTCATATAATTCAATGCTCATAATTTACCTGTTTTTCCAGTCTGCTGAGTAACTGCAACTTACATTGAATCCAAACATACAAAAGTGTCAAAAGGATGTAAAAAAAAATTGCAAGTTGGATGGTTTGTGTGTGTCACTACCAAATCTGTGTATCCTGAAGAGGTTTTCATCAATGTGAGAAGGCCAAACACCTCTAGAAAAGAGTTCAAGAACTACATCCGTGCTTGGAAGGCTATTTATTCACATACCAACAGACTAAACAAGGTGAAGAAGGAGCCTGGAAGTAGATTAAGGGAAGAAAAAGGGCAGAGAGACATGCTCATGTACCCAGAACATCTGCCTGGAACTTGTTGCTGCAAAGGTGAAAGAAAAACACCATGAGCCAGAGAAAGATTCAGGACGCGCTCCTCAACATGAATAGTTCAACTGTTAGCATAATGAAATGGACTGTACTCTTTAGAAGTAACTGAAGAACTTGGACTAAACCTTAATAAATGTACTATAAAATGCCACAATTCAGTTAAGAAAACACATATTCATCTTAACTAGCATGGGCTGATGTATATCCCGGCAAACACAAGTGATATAAATGCTAAAGTGACAGCAGTTGAAACATAAAGGTGAAAACTTGTCCAATATCAGCTTGACTCTTATAAAAGCTTAAATGTGGATGGTGCATGAGAGTTTAAACCTGCTTTTGGTATACTGTGCGTAGTTCTCTGACTTTTCTGTACCCCACTTGAGTTAGTGACAGTGGGGGGGTTGATTTGGGATGCTCCTTATTTCCAGGCAGGGTCTGGAAATTACAGGGTTGGTCTGAATTTCCCAAGTGTTCTGTGGCTAACAGTATCCTAAAAATCTTTTGCAGTACTTTCACTTGGAAAAGGCAGCATTTCCCAGAAAATGTTGAGAGTTAACCAGAGACCCAGTACACACTAAAGTAACAGTATTTGAAAAACAGGGGAGCACAGCTGAATGTAAAATTAGAAAAGTTTGTGTTTCTATTCACACTTACAGGACATGGGGAACAAATAAATTATATGCTCAGGGTCATGAGTTTGACTTAATCTCTAAAACTTCCCTTGAAGTCCAAATTAGATTTGCCACCTCTCCAGTCAGAAACTATCATAGTAAAGCTACTAGTCTACTAGTTCTATCAGTTTCTACTAATTGTACCAGTTGTACTTCCTACTAGCAAACTAGGTTATCCTTGCTTAGTCCTAAAGTTCTACTTAAGTAACCTTATCATAACCTACTTTTATTTTGACATAAACATCAGAACAGATTTTAGAGGCCAGTCACCATGATTCATCATATACCACATGAAAAACAGGTCTGAGTGTGTGATTTGAGTAACCAAAGGAAGATTATAACAGACAGATCTTTTGAAAACGATCCGGCAGATCTTTTGGAAAAGATAACTGACTGACTTAGACTAAAGAAATGAGACAAACCACAGCTAACTAGGCTTCAACAAGGTACCTGGTAGTGCAGTATGTAAAAAATCATTGGTGAAGCTTGAGGGATTGGGGCTGGTGTAAGAAAAACTGGTCTCTGTTGAATTCAAATACTAAAATGGTTTAAAGTGAATTATTAATTTTGGGAAGAGTGGTTACTGAAGTTTCTCAGGGTTCTTTCTTAGGAAAAAAAATTACCTAAATCTCTTATTTAACTTTAGAGAAGAAAAAAAAAAAAAAAGGTATGTGCTGATTACAGGTGCTTTGGCAGTATCTTCAACACCGTGGGAAAATAAATTATAATTTTGAAAGACGTACATGACCTTGCATGCTGAAGGAGAATAAAAGGGTGAAATAACCTGGTAGGAGGAGATGAGTTTACAGTGTTAGGTACTTTTGACACATCCCAAAGTTGTCAGTTTGGGGAAGAAATGTGACCAATTGTTGAAGTTTTTGTAAACTAGACAACAGTACTTTATACAATATATTTTTTACTTTAAATGAATAATTCCTGTGTTATAGTCAGGAAGAGGTTACATTGTACTAATAAGTGATTGGAGTATTGCAATGCAGAGAGAGGGGCAAACCCAAGATTTGGCCTCCACTATCCTTCTTCTCTTTGCAATTCACTGCAATCTGTAGTGCATTTTCAAAAACCAGAAACTGTCACTGCAGCAGCAATGGATAAAGGTTCTTTATACTCTTTCTCTCATCCTACTGGGTTCTCACATTAGCACAAGCTGGAATTTGGCACAGAGGGGCTGCTTTTTGCAGAGATGCTTACATCTATTTTAGGAACATCTGCTGTAATAAAAAATGTGTGTCACATACTCCATGACTTGCCACATAATCCTCATGTGACAAATAACTGAATATAAAATAAATCTGACAAAACTAATAAACTACAGCAATGCCAGGAATAATAATCAATAATGTAACTCTGCTTTTAAGGGATGAAACATGAAGGTCACATTGTGGCTAATTGCAAACATCGCAGCCCAAAACTTCACAGTCATTGCGTAACTATAATTTTAACTTCATGCTCAGTCAGATCACATCAACAGGATGAGGCTCAGTGACCTTCTGCTAGCTGGTCAAGATCTCAAACAATAGGCCAATGTAACCATTATTATACCTTCTAGTATGGTGACTATTATGGCCTCTTTTTTTTCTAAGGAGTCATTAGACAATAACTGCTAATTGAAGTTACATCACAAGGAAATGAATTATGATATCTGGCAATAAATGCAAATATTTGACTTAAACACATTAAAGGCAATTTAAAAATCAGGAACTTGTCCGTGATGACATACAGTAGGGGATGTTTTAAGACCTATATGTGAAGAAAATTCAGACAACAATTTTCCAAGACTACAAAATAAATGAACACATTTTCATGTCTCAGATCCTCTTGGTCTATCTTAAAATCTTGGGGATGCAGTTCAGCACTTAACATAATAAACATTAGATGAACGGTATACCTATGTTTCTGCCTTCCACCTCTGTGACCTCTCTGATCCATCAGAAAAGATAAAGTCAAGCCATATTTTCCTTCAGTTTTTACAGAATGTGCTCTGTACAGTATGGGCATAAGGGTTAGCATGTATCTAATAGATAGCTGAATGTGTCAGATAGATGAATCAGCCTTCTGTGACCTGATGTTATAGTGAATTATTAGATTATATGATATAAAATGTTCAGACATCCAAGGAGTTTTTGACTGCTCCATAGTAGCAACAAAGAATGAGAGCATGAGAAAAGGCTTTTGTCATTGAAGGAAAAAAAAAAGGAAAAAAAAAAAAAAAAGAAGAAAAAGGTAATGATAGAGCATACACTTATTATTTTAAAGAATAGGAAGCATTATTTATACATGTCTCTTAAAGTGTCCCATAAAATAGCTCCCCACTCTGATGCCAAAAACATGATGATTAATTTTTACTTTAACCTTTTCAGCAAGAACATCCATTGTCATGATCATGGCCAGTTCTCTGTATCTGAGCATGGTATTCTGGATTTCTTTACATATCAGCTTTATATCTCACAGCCAAACTTCAAGATGGTGTGGGGTTCCACCAACCAGTTTGTATAGCAGATAAACATCTCTATTTTGTTTCAACTGCAAGAGAGGTTTTGTCAGAGACAGTGAGTAGACACCTAGACAACTGTAACTCAAGGAAGACCAGAGGCAAAGAAATGAGCTAGGCGAGTAATCTCTTCTTGTGTGTGTGCATGCAGCAGTCCCTCTGCTTTGCTGGCACTGGATCCTGCTCAATGCTGAGAAGTTTGTTCTGATTCCAGCAAAATCTTTATGTCTGCCTAGCCTTGAGAAGGGAAGAAAGCCTTACCTGGCAAAGTCAACAGGGCAGTGTTCACATATTAAAATGTAGCCTGTAAGACTTTAAACTGACTGTAAAACAGAGAATTCTTTAAATTGGGCAACTGAATGCATGTGCTAAACTTCTCCATTGAAAAATAAGGAATATCTTTACTATTAAATTCTTGACAAAATGCCCTCAAGATATGCAGCAAGTCCAGAGAGCTCTAGCACGCAGTTGTGGGGATCTATCTTCGAACTCTCAAACAGTGGAAGTGATGGAAGGCAGGAGAAGTGTGTTTTGATTAATGATTCTTAATGTGAAATCTGTTCCTATAACTCACGCAAGCTCAGAATGGGGGTATTACGTGTTACAGTGTAAAAATCATGGTAAATTATAACAACAACCAAAAAAATGAGAATAAAATCCTCAGAGCATAGACATTTTCAGTTCTCTGTAAAAGGGTCCAAACTAGTACAAAAAAGAATGTAAAGACCATTTCAGATGCTGCAAAAGGAGGTAGCTGGTAGGTGGAGATAAAGATGAAATAGAAATATTTAACATTCATTCCTGGTAGAACCTCTCTGCAAAGTGCAAGAAATACTCAGACTTATTTTTTAAAAAAATTCAGGAGAGAATGGCCACACTTCCTTTTATTTTCATCCAGACTTTTCAAAGTCCACTTTTTTTTTTTTTTTTAGTCTCTTTCTTTTCCTAATAATTTTAGAATTGATTAGTCTTCTTGCTCTTTTCTGCCAACCTTGCTCTTCATTTCTATTGTGGAAAAAATCTTTGTGTGACGCAGGTAGTGCCCTGAGTGTTTGATCTTTGACCTCAACTCAGAAACTGTTTTATGTAGAAAAGCCCTGTGATTATTGCCATTACTTTCTTTAACCTACTTTTTCACCTTGAAGTGTAAAGGGTCAGAGCTAGGGCCTGGTTCTTATTGCAATCTTTAGATGAAGTATATACTGGGAAAAGAACTCTGTTTTTATTTCTTAGGAATTGTGACTTTCAAACCTTTGAATTCCATGAAGATAATTATTGGTTTGGCCACCTTTTTCTCTTATACTTGATGCTACTAAGTGGAATAAATTACCTACCTAACAAGGAGAGTTAATTGGTAGCTGTAAGCCAATGTGCATGCTCTCTGCTAATTCTCTTATTATTTTTCTTAAACCTTCATGTGAACTATTGCTTCTCAAACCATCTTATTGTTTTAACCCTTTCCCTAGTATCACTAGCTGAGGGTGACTACTTAATTTTGATTACTCTAAAATGGACCAGGATTTAAAACCTTTATGTGCACAAAACTATGTGGATTGCAATAATCTGAGCATATCCTGAAGCATATAAAATAAGAGAGTGAGACATCAGAGAACTAAATATTTTCTTTGAATTTTTTTCTCATTAAGGCCCTGAAAGTGGCTCACTACCCATGTTGCAATAAGCAAAAAGTCTGGTATTATTATTATTATTGGTGGTGGTGGTGGTATTGATGTTGTTCTTATTACTCTTATTTAATAAGTGGAACTAAAAGTGTTTCACAGAGTAAAAACGCTTGTGCTAGCTTTTGCAGACAATGGTTTATCCTGTATAAAAGCCTTTTAGGACTGTAGCTCCAGATAAAATGTCCTAAAGAAGTTTGGTAAATGCCATGAAAAATAATATATGTGTAACAGAAAATGTTCTTGGACTGCTGGCTGCCACCTGCAGTGTTGCTAATATTTAACTAAAGAGTCATTACTTAATATTTCCATATTTTATCAAGCACCAGCCATAGGAAGGGTGGATGGTCAGCAGCAGCTTCATGCTGCACAAAATGAAAAATGCCCTATGCCCAGGCATTATAATAACCATAATATTATTATAACAATTACAGCATTTAATATATGGAATTAGTCCTCCTGATCCTGAACTATTAGCCATCACTATACCCTGTAATAGGTGGCTTCATCTTTGTTACGACATGATCTTTCCTACTGTTTATTGACTTTTCAATGCAAGGGGGAGGGAACATTCCCAGCCCCCCAAACCTTTAAGAAGCTACTGTAAAGCTGTTGTTTTATTCTCAGCTGGAATGTTTAGAAACCCTCAGAGCTAAATACCTCGGTGTACTGCTTAAACACCAACAACAGCCTTATGGGGCCTTGCCCGACTTTAAACACATCTTTCTTTGTTGAGAATATTGCATTCTATCACAATTCTGTAGGCAAACCCTGGGTTCACATTAAATATACCAGCTCCATTGAAGCTTACTGAATTGGACTGAGTAGCTTTTTGTTTTATTCTCTCTTTACTTCACCCCCGGCTGAGACTGGACAGCCTTTCTTCTAGTGGAGTGTGCTGTAAAGCATCCCCAAAGAAGGGAAGGTGGTGCAGTGGATGGGGGAGGGGGTAGGCTAGTTCGTAACGAAACCAAAAGGTGCAGCTTAGGCCCATAATTAGTCTTGATCCTTAGAGTCTAAAATATTTTAACACCAGGTTTCTGATTGCAGCACCGCAAAGTGGATTTGGGAATGCAGAAAAGTAATTAGGTCTGTGCATTGAAGTGTGGAGAGCATTTAAAAGTGAATGGGTGGTTACTACATTCTTGGCAGGCTGGTTTTTATCTTTTCATGCCGCTGCTGTTAGAGATGATGGGTTTATTGCGGTTTTAGCACTTTGGAGGTGGCTGTGTTTTTCTTAACTGAGCCTTCACTTTCTGTCTCTTAGAGGAATGCTTGCGGCAGAAAGAAAAGTGAAGAAAATGTGAAATCACAAAAATAACATTGCCTGAAATCCCCCAAAATATTGTTCGTGGGAGCAGAATAAGCAAGAATAAAGCACAACCCTGCAACAGGCCACCTGCAAAGAATCCGGGTTTAATTAATGACTCATTCTGTACAGAACCAGCTGGAGACAATGGTCACCCCAAGGAGAAGAAAAACAAAACATTTAATTCTCTGGCAGGGTGTGTTCACATCATCATCTGTACAAACCACCAGGCAGACAGGGCTGGAACCATCAACCTCCTTATAACTCCTAACTGTTTTTCCATTGTGGATAAAACCAGCCTGAAAATGGTGTGACAGCCTCTAGAAATTAACAAACATACAGATATGTACATGTCACAATACTTAATAATTCATATTATTATTATATATTATTACTCTTAATAATATTATTACATAATATTATTACATATCATACACATCAAATAACAATATATACATTTCCTTGCCAAATGCATGATTTTTACAGGTCTGGCTGTTGAGCCTGCCATTCAAATGCTCACTGCTGATGACCTGAAATTACAAAAATTTTGATTTATAAAAAGTTCAAAAAATGAGAAAGGGACTAGTACATTTCCAAAGGAGGAAATAACTTCTCTGTCTCTCTCTGTTCTAACTGCAGACTGTTGCACTAAAAAGCTATGGGAGAAATATAAGGAAATACTAGGCCATAGAAAAATACAGGAAGGTCACTTTTTAGCTCAGAGAAATCATTTAAAACATTGGGAAGGACCTGTTGAGGTATAAGGAGCAGAACACATGGAAAGTTTACAAGAGAAATCTGATAAAGAGATAACCTTGGGGTACCATAATGGCATTTTTATCATATTATTCCTTTTAACTAATTTGGTTCTCTTTGTCAGGGACTCAGCTGGGTTTTGAAAGACATTTTAGCATTATTTTCTTTTTCTTTCTTGCTTGCTTGCTTGCTTACTTGCTTGCCTTTTTTCTTTCTTTCTTCCTATCTTCCTTTCTTTCTTCCTTTCTTTCTTTCTTTCTTTTTCACCAATTTTTAACTGATCTACTCTTTTTCTTCAGAAAATCTAAAAAATTTCATTTTTTTCTTCGGGTCCAGTAGATATTTACTCACATAAAAGTTTGTTTCATTTTATTTCCAGATAGACTTTTAAAGAGGATTTAGTATCTTTTTCTTCTCTTTTGTCCAATGCCTGGGAAAGGCCTGATTTTAGTTGGCCTTTGCTGGTAGGCACTATTTGTTAAAAAGGTCTCACGTATGTGAATGGAGGGTAGAAAGGCTTCAGCTCTTGCAGCATGTTCCTGCTACCTCTTATGTCTGTGATGAGAGGGAAAGCAATATTCGTTTAAACATGTCCTAAACAGTCATCTGTAACTAAGGAAGATAATACCTCTGTGTGATTTTGAGTTTCCACAAGTTTTATTGGATAGGTTTTAGCTTTATAAAATCAATGTAAGTTTCAAAAAATTTGACATCAATTTGCTAACTGTGGGAGTCAAACTGCAGACACAAGATTGTCCTGTGTTCTAGAGAATGGATGAGAGGGGGTGATTTTGGTCCTTTTGGAGTCAATGTCACTAGTCAGGAGAGCTCAATTCATGCAGATTTAAGACACTAGGCAAACATTTGCTGAATTATGTTGGAAAATTATTTTCCCAATTCCTTTGAGGTGTATGTATCTGCAGGTATTCTGCATTTCTTTCTATTGATTGCACATCTAAACCCTTTATTTAACGTGTGCATTGCAAATATTAATTCCAGAAACACCAAGCCTTATGAAACAGTTCCAGAAATGATGCTGAAGTGCTGATGAAATAATGGTGACATAACATTTCCAATTCTGAAACACCAGGTTTTGATATGCCAGGTCTGGAGAGGTGAAAGACATATGCAGAAATGACAGTAAAATGTAAGGAGACCTAGCAGTATTATACCAATTCCTGGGAATTAATAAACCCAGGAAAGATATGCCTGGTGGTCATGGAGGTGAAGGGTTTGTAGTCAGAGTGAGGTTACTTGAACACAGAAAAGAGTCATTGCCTGCCCTTATAACAACTCTTTGCTCTTTTGAAGCTCAGTGTTACGTACATTGGCCACATTTCAACCTCTCCTGCATAGAAAAAGAGCATATGTATTTGTTTGATCACACCTAAGTCAGAGCCTCCAGCATTCTATTGACTCAGTATTTGCTCACCACATTGTCCCCCTCTCAAACCTGCCTGTGTCAGAAAGTTCTCCTCAAGTCCTGTGACTCAGGGATCTGATGGTGTCAGAGCTGTAATTTGTCCCCACTTCTTCACAACCAAATCACAGCCAGGTAAAATCACTGTGCTGCTGCTGACACCTTAGTAAATAAATCTGTGTACCTACAGTGCACCAAGGAATATAAAAAATTGACAAAAAAGTGACAAGTTTTCTTGTGTTGTTGTTATTAATTACTAGTACTGGTCCTGATGTTCCTTCTGTTGTCATTACTATTTGGACTCCCAGGTACTCAGGCACCTCTGAATTTCATCTGGCTTTCCATACTCAACAGGACATCATTTGCATTAAGATAAAGGTCAGAGACTAACAAAACCCATTTTGCAATGGCAGTTCTCAAAAATTTAGTTCATTTATATATGGAGCAACACAATAGGCTTGCTAAGATCTGCATTTCTTGATTGTGTGGTAGTGACCTGTGCCTCAACAGAGATGATCTTCTTCACAACTCTAGGAATATGCCTACAAGCTCCTTGCAATGAGATTAAAAATGGAAAAAAATAAAAGATATGCATGCAAGCAGGCTGAGAATCTGAGCCCCGTAAAGGGTAAGAAGTCAGGAACAAAGAAACTGGAAAAGATGACAGTGGTGGAGGGGTAAACGACCATCTATTTCTTACACTGATCAGCATGATGTAGCATGTGTGAAAACTTGCTTGATACTCTCCAACACATTGTTGGTAAAACCTAGGACCATGTCAGGCTTTTTATCCCATGACAGCTCACACCTCCAGAGGCCACAAAAGCCCAGCGGAAATAGGTGAGAAGGAGGTTAAGGCACTTCAGCAGTGCCGAAAGTCAATTCCCTTGACTGACTGATAATCTGTTGTTATTGGTGGTTGAGTTTGGCATCAGGAAAAGATCAAAGGAATTAAGAGGGACAGCTTGCTAAAACAGTAAGAATGAAAAAAGACAGCAAAGGAATGAGGTGCGTTTAAAGTCTGTTGAGGAGAGGATGCCTTACCTCTCACTGGAGGTCTGCATCTTTGTTCCAATGTTGTAGAAGGAAGGTGTACATGCTTGACAAGGCAATGTCCCTGGGGTTCCCACTTGGGTTTCACACACTTTTGTGCAGGAACAAAAAAAAAAGCGGGGTAACTCACCACAGCACATCAAAGACTGCTTCTTCAGAGCTCCCCATAAGTAGTGTAATCGAGTGCACTCAAGTCACCTTGGGTACACAGGACAGATCAAAGTCCCCCTCGGTGACACTGGTTATGGATGCAGATGTCCCAGATACCAAATTTCTTTTTTTGCAAGGTTCTGAACCCAAACATAGAGTCTAATTTCACATCAGCCAGAGCACTGCTAACACTGGAAGAATCAAGCAGTATGTATTTTGTATTTTACAGGTGCAGCCTGTTTGATGTTTTTTAACTATAGGAACTATAGGATTTGTATTATATACAGCAAGCTGTAGAGTAGCTGAAATAGTGTATCAGTTCCTTTTAACTTCAAAATTTAAAAATTGTCTCATAAACAAAACCTAAGGTGTTAATTTAACTGTTAAATGACACTAAATGTGACTATAGGGCAATATTTTTAAAAGAAATACATATTTGTATTTAAATATTATTTTGCAACCATGTGGTTTAGAATAATGTTCAGCTTTAAATTGCTCTTTGTACTTATCTACCAAACTTTTCTGAATTGTGAAAGTTCTTAAAAATGAGTCATGTTAAAATAAATAGTTCTAGGAATGATAAACTCTTTAAAGTGACGGTTAATTAACAAAATTAACTTTATTATACTTGTGATCACAATCACTAAGAACCTTTCTTAGCATACATAAACTGTTTTGAAATAATGTAGTAGAAATTTTCCAATGCCTGCTACTTGAAATATTATTGTAAAAGTCAAGATATGAACTGGGTTCTGAAATAATACTCAGAAATTTTAGGGAAGGAAAAATATTTTCTTGTACTATTTTATGTCAATGTTGACATTGCATTTGTAACGGGATGAAAACAGAGACAACCTCCAAGAAGTTGAGTTTCCTTGCTATCTAGGTGGGAATCCTAAAAATTATTATTATTTCTTTGTGCAAGCTCATAGATTTGCCTGAAACTACCATAATCATGACAGATTGGTTGCCCTTGTAAATTCTGTTATCGTATCAATTGAATAGCTTCTGCAAAATTATCATCATGAGGAAATAGTAACCCAAAAATCTGAAAATAAAAAATAATCTCTTTCCAGTCTTGCTTTTAGCTATTTCTTCAGCCTGACAGTTGAAAGAAATCAAGTTTCATTGATGACTGCCATTAGCCTAGGATGGCTAGATCGCAGTTTTGTGACAAGTTTCAGAGAAGTCCCCCAGAGAACTTCTATTTTCACTAAGAAGAAGAACCTGAAAAAATATCTTCTCACTCTTTTTATTTTCTATCACTGCTCAGCAACTCTCAGAATCCCATGAGAATTCCTCTGGTTTCTTCTGTCAAAACCTCAGGAATCTGCTTTTCTTTGTCTTTTTTGACTTCCTCACATGTAGGGTGCTGTATAAGTGTAAAGCATAATTATTTCCATAAGAAACATGAACAGAAGTTCCAGAAGACTGACTCTGTTAGAGCCTTTAACAAGGATTTGGTGAGGATAAATTGTGGTGTTTTTCATGTCTAAGAGAAAACAACCACATAAATAAGGAAATAATTCCCACACCACCTTGCCTCCCCAGACAATCCTAATTGTGAAATAATTAAAAAAAAAAAAAAAAAAAAAAAAAAAAAAAAAAAAAAAAAAAAAAAAAAAAAAAAAAAAAAAAAAAAAAAAAAAAAAAAAAAAAAAAAAAAA
>NW_020955197.1:2723886-2754716 GCF_003031625.1 Empidonax traillii
GGGCCAGATACTCAAACTGCAACATCAAATCAATGGCATCTGGGACCTGGCATATTCCTGAAAGCATCCTTGATCTTGAAACACCCTGAACTACATTTATAAACCACACCAAAATCACTGCCTTTTGAAAATACCTGAAACGACAAAGGTTTTATGACCCTTCTCTACGCTTAAATGATTTTTTGAATTAGAGCATGGTCCTGAAACTGGATAATGGACTAATTTCTTTGCTGAAAAGAGGCCCAGGATTGCACCAGCAAAGGGAAAGCTGTATTTCCTCTCCATGCAAAATGGTGATCAAATTAGCAGTCTATTTGATGCAGTGAGTGGACAAACTCTATGTCATCTGAAAAAAACAACACAAAAGTCACCTGACTGATCACCAGTGTGCTGACCAACCTTAAACTTCATGTCTGTTGTTCTTTCCCTTCTTCACAAGTTTCACTTATACAGTTTCTGTTTTTATTGGACCAAAAATAGCACAACGTGGTGACACACCACTGAACATTGTATTTTTTTTATTTTCAGAAATTCTTGAGTCATACCCTGTTTTAATTGCCAGTGCATAAGTCATGGCTAAGAATTAATGGCTTAACATTTTTGCTAAGCAAGAGCAGAGTGCTCAGGATCAAATTCATAAGCACAAAGACTTTTATCAACCTCCTTTTTTTAATCATGTCTTTGACAGTTTGGTGTTAAAATCATTAAGAGATGTGTGGAAGAACTGGGATGGATAAGAGACATCTAAAGCAAACCATCCTATTTGCTTTAATTTAATTGTTATTGCCCTTGTCACAAGTTAACTGTGAAATATTGAAACAGTATAGTAAGTTCCAGTAAATGCCAGCATCAAAGAAATCCTTGACCATGATTGACAGGAGGTACTTTACCTTGCATGATTTTTGCTTCACAAACAGCAGAAAAAAGAAAAACTCCTGAGAATGCTAGCAACCCCTATAATTCAGAGCAGCCGTCAGGATTCTCCAGTTTAGACCAGAACAAGACCAACACTAAATTAAGAAAGCAGAAAAGGGCGTTTACAGCTATCTTATTCAGACCCTTGAGCCTCTCTGGATTCCAGTCAGTTGCAGCCTGTCACTGGTTTTGACCTTATTTCCTGTGGCTTTACTTTTTAAACTAATTTGCAGCCCACTGACAGGGAATGCTGAGGAGTAAAAAGCCCCTTTCCTGACTTTTTTTTTTAGTTAGTCCTTAATTTTTTTGCGCAGTGTTACCAGGAATGGAGAATATTCCCAACTCTGGTGCTGCTAAGAGTAGGATAGCTTCTACACCCCTAGCAAAGGATACAACAGGAGAAATAACCCGGGATAAAATCAAGAGCATTCTGACTTTTGGGTAGTCACCCACCCACATGCATCACATCCTCAAAACTCCTTTTACCAGCTTGTACAGTACTGTGCTGTACAAGAACTGAGTTTGTGTAATGGCTTCCCTAACTAGAAACAAGAGTTAAATGAAGGATGGTGATATCAGGTCTTGACTTCACTTATTTATTTTCCATTATTGCATAATCAGCCTTGAAGCTGCTCTAATATATGGCATCTCAGCAGCACTGGGCGCAGTGGCAGCACAATAACCATCCCTTCTCTTGTAAACTTTGTGGTCTGAGCACAGCAGAGCTGTAGAATGGGTAAAACTACTTGAAGTGAAGATGAGAAGTGACCTAGAGTGTGCAATTACCTTTTAAATAGATGATATTTTATTCTTCTAATGCTGGAAGGTGATTTATTTGGATATTCTCCATCAATTGAAAAATAATGTTCTCTTGTCTTTATACTTGATAGTTATGGGGCTGGAAGTGACATTTGCATGACCAACCTATTAGTTGCCAAAAATATTTGCTACTGAATGCAAAGAACAAACCACATTAAACTGTACAGGTCTATTCAAAATAACTTATACATTAACAGGGTTTTCTGAGATTGAAAGAGCATTAGAGCTAAGTTGGAAAAGCATAACAGTTGTCCGTATGGTAAACTCCCTATCCTACTCTCCATGTCTCTGTTTAACATCTTACCTGACACAGTTTACATCAGTCATTTTTGCTGTTTAGTCCCATTTACAGGAGCTGAGACACTATTTGCAAGGGGAACCCTTAGGACTTGTTACTGGGACATATGCTTTTGTAACTGGAAGCTCTTTGGCTCATCCCAATGGCAAGAGAGATCTGTGAACAAGCCCACAGCAAAGCTGGTATAAAATTGGAGACAAACAATCAGATTTAACCACCCCCTGTTTACTCCCAAAGCAAAAATTTACATTTTCTAGATTCTGCCCTTTTTTCCCCTGTAATCTTTACAAGTGATCCTTCTGTTCTCAGTAAGTGAAGATTAAAGAATACAAGGTTATGCGGGGAGTTGAGTGAATCATACAGAGTCTTTAGTGTATGTTATGCCCCAGGTGTGTAATACAAAATTCTTTGCAGAGCAAGCACTTCAGATTTGGATTTCAGTCTGAAGGCTGCACATGCATACTTTACTAAGGGTTTTAAACTCCTTATTCCAAAGGAAAATTATTTAAAGCTTGGGAATACAGCAACATGTTAGCCTAAGGTTTAAAGAACTGACACTCCACATCAGCAGATGGAGATTTGGCCTTTGGTCAAAGATTGAATTGTAAATTATCTATTCCTCTATTATTATTTTTTTAACTGTTTCTGTGAATTTTCTGTACTTTTCCAGAGGGAATGACCAATTGGGGTTCTCATTTTTTAAGAAGCCTCCATCAGGACATTTACTGATAGTGAACACCATGTATTTTAGATTTGAAAAGTTGTCCTGAGGCACTGGGTGACCCAATCCCTTAATCCATTTCGGAGGACTGTACTCAACTAACAGCCATTTATTTTATGTATTCTCTCTGATAGATTTACTTTTATGTGGGATTTTTTTATTCAGATCCCCTGCCTTACTCTGACAGATGGAAAGTTTTGATCAGTGCAAAAGCAGGACATATTCACATTTGAAAAAATCGTGTCTTTGCTTAAATAGGACCCATTCACATCTGGCATAGATTTTACTGGACCTTGGGTCTGCAGCAGCTGTATCCTTTACCATCATAGAAATACAAATATGACAGTCCCATTGAAACACCAGACTCTTGCAGCCTTTCCCACCACTGGCTTGCACAATGTTTTAGGACAAAACAGCTGCAATAATTCTTGCTTGTATTTAACATGAGAATAAAGAAGTAAATGTAAACTATCAGGAAAATATTTTTTCAATTATTATGCAGTAATTTCATATAATAGTTTTGCCTGATGATGGATTTAAGTTCTTGTATAGTATGCAATATATGGTTTATTGAATGTTTATTAAAAACAGCTACAGGAACTTTTCTGTTACTTATGACTGATGCTATAGAGGGGAACAGAAACATAGGTATTAACGGAAAGCAAGTTTATTTTTAAATGTGGTGTTAAAATAGCTAATTTTATTTACTGCAGTTTTGCCAGCCTGAAACCCCTCTGCAAATCCTGTGCCAGATTTGCCAGCATAAGGGGTATTATTTGTGATTTATATTGGCCTTACTGAGGTGATATTTGGCCAGAAGTGTGTATAAATCTGGCAATTTTCTATATTTAATGTAAAGAAAATCTGTGAGTTTGGTCAGCATTTGAGTTCCAGAGGCTGCGTCAAATAATGTCTTACCAACATTCAGCGTCAGTAGGAAAAAGAACACCAACCTGTGAGAAAGAAATGAGTACTCTGAAAGGAAGAAAAGGGATTTGTAAAGTAAACAGAGGATTTTCTGGTTTTTCTATCCTTTTCCACTTGCAAATTGGATCCCCCTTCCAAGATACCAAAAGATTGCCTATCACTATATTCAAGAAGCTCCTGTTAATTTTGGCAGAGGTAGTAATTGAGGAAGTGAAGTTTAGATCCCCACATGAGATAATTGAGATAATTGGCATGAAGGGTTTATTTCCTGCTTGTTGTCAACCATTCCTCCCTCAGCCACTGCTGTTTTACACAGTATTTACTACTCTGTAAGCAGCTTACCTGCACGGGTAACTATGGTAGTTTCATACACATATGAAAGAAGCAGATAAACAGGAATTATGGTTTGAGCTTTGTCATAAAGCTTTGTTCTGTGGTCAGTGCACAGTGAAAACTGTTAAAGTTATCTATTTCCAGGTGGGAAAGTTATTTATTTCCACATGAGATGTTTACATATGTGGTACAAATCTTTTCCACAGAGTTCTAGACACCTCTTTGTCTTTATCAAGCTTCAGAGGCCCCTGTAAAATTGAAATTAAACCATCATTTCTTATACTTTTGTTATATTCAACAAAGGCTGACAGATTAAAACACCAAGTGGTTTTAATTTGTCTTAATTAGTAGCCATGAATATGAGTAGGTCTAGTCGGGCAGCTGAGAGAAAGCTGAGGACATTCACTGTGAGCATGCTTCTCCAGTAGGTTTTGACTAAAAGCAAGGTGTCGAAGCACATCAACACCTGAGGTCCCACCTGAACAACTGTGCGAAATCTCCCAATGATTGGAAAAAATAAGCCCAAACAAAACAGATAATGTTCATGAAAGATCTCATCTTTGGAAGCTCTGATGGTCGATATCATGTAGGTGACATGGAAGACTCTTGGCAGATCAACATTACCCAGCTTTGTACTAATGCAATTCTGGCCTTCTCCTAAATTGCATCTAAATACTAACTTGGTAGCTGGGAGAAAGTCCCTTGTCTTTTTGTGCTACCATTTTCTGTGAAAACAGCTCTAAATTTTTTTGGGGATGTCTCTGCATTAAGTTATTCAGATCTTGCTCATTTTCTCATTATGGCTTTTGCCAAGGCTACTGCAGATTTGAATAAATAAATCTTCACCCAGTTACTGTGGTGTTCAAATGATACATAGTCGTTTATATATGTATGCTCATATAGTCATCATTGTGAAGTAAGAAGGTTTCCTACTCTTTCATTTGACATGGAGAAATTAAACTCTGAAGAGCTAAAACATTTGCCCCATTTTAATCACATAGGTTGTAGCAGTTCCAGGAACTGAATCTAATGAATACTTGAGTATTTTAATTATTGGACTGTCCTAACCGTGACAGGTTAAAGGTGTAAGCTTGATCTGAATGCAGTGTAAACTGATAAAAATTACATAGATCACATAAATTCACTAGTATTGCTTCTGGTTTATCTACAAAAAAAGTTCTCAGTGAAGAAGTACTCATGTTTTATTATATCCTTTGTATATTAAGACATCCATATTAAAATCCTCATCTCTCACATCCTCATAGCAGGAAATAATAATCACTCCTCACCACCTCTAAAGAAATAAAATAATGTCCATCCTCTTTGTACTGTAGCAACAGTCAGCTGGAAAGGGTATCAAACCTAGAAAACAAGCTGAACATTACTCATTTTCATGTCTGTGTGAATATATTTCCTCTTTTCTGTAAGGAAAGTAGCTGTAACATATTGGAGAGACAAAAAGCTTTTACTGTTTCTACAATAGCCCTGGAAAAGCACTCTGAGAATAAATTTTGTAAGCAGCCAAATATTAATTTGATTTTTGAGAAATTTAAGCCAACGTTTGAAGATGTAATGTTTACAGTAGTAGTTGACTGCATGCATCAGCATACAAAAAGGACATTAATAAATTTTCTAAAGCCTAGAGAGAAAAACAAATAGAATACAAAAGAAGTTCCAGAACTTGCCTGTTGCATGTTTTCTTAAATAGTGGGATAGCTCTGCTTTTGCACCTTGCACAAATGTTGAAGCCAAATGTCATGGGAATGACATCTGTGAAAAGGTGCAGATGGGAAGGAGAACAGCAGCACTCAGGAACATCCCCGTTACAACAGCAGTTCAGACCCAGAGTCTTGATACCATTCTCAGGTGGTCCAAAGTGCCAGACCTCTAAGTTCTACTGTTTCTTCTAAGCTGACAATTCTGCTCAGTTTTCTATAATGCTTTAACTGGGCTGAAGAAGGGGAAGTTGTTTCATGTCCAGTATCATCAGAGTACCAACGGAGTCAGCCCACCTCTGCCTGTGAAAGTCCATGCAGAAATACTTCATTACTAGAGGCTATTATAAGGCTTGAATGCAAGGCTTAATAGCCCTTCGAAAATGCTTGGTATCTTTAATTATACCCCTGACTCTTAGAGATATGCATATAAATGTCTAATCCTTTTTTAATCCTATTACCTTCTTGTCCTCCAAGAGCCTCTATGATATAGAGTTTCACAGTTTTTATATATCTCATGTGAAAGATTTTTTTTAAATGGATCTTTTTTTTTAATTTTCCACCTTTTTGGTGTTATTAAGTGCCTTCTCATACTCAAGAAAGGTGGATCTGTGTGCTCCAGAGCACATATTGCATTGTACATTTTCATAATGTCTCTTCTCATGCCTCTCCTCTCTAAGGTAAACTGTCCCAACCATTTTCATTTAATATTTTAAAGCAAGATTGTTTAAAAGTTACCAATGTATTTCTGAGTATTCTTTTTAGGGTCAATATGAACATGACCATTCTTACTTCCCCGATCAGAAAGGTGATGAAATTTAATAGCAAACTCCCACAGAGCAGCTGACACAGAGTAGGTGTACCCAGTGAATATAATGAATTCACCTCTGGCAAATCCGTTTTATCTCAGGCACCTGCACTGTCCAGATACTCTGTTACATAGGGATTGCACAGCCAGACAGCCAGGACATCTCCACCAGGAGTGAAGTTCATTTTTCTGATAGGTCAGTTGCATCTTCCCTAGACATCCCTATGCAATCTGGATTTTACTTTTATCATACACTAGCTTCAACTTGGAGTAAATCCAATTATTCTGATTTTTTAAAAATAATATAGCAATAGACAGGGTGATTATATCTCACTGGAGACACCACAAAGTGTAACAGGCTAGAAATATTACCCTACTCTCTTTCTTCATGGTTGCTGTGAAGTTGTCTTGTTACATCCATTCAAAAATATCTCTTTATTCATAATATGCTGCAGACAAACCTTTCAAGACTGTCCAGGTATTTTGTTTTAATAGCATCAGATTCTACATTATCAGTAGTAAGTGAAACGAGTCAGTAAGTGAAACCATATGTAATAGTCATATTATCTTCTACAAGGAGGTGGGGACTATGATGTTGTTTGAGAATAATAATTATTCACCATATGTGTAACTAACCAGAAGGTAATGTGACAATATGTATTCTGAAAAGAAATACAGATAAAATGAGAATGTCATTGTTACCTCTTCATTCAAAGAGTCACTCAGAAATTTTGAGCTCTTACATTCATCCTCTGTTTTATCTAATCTGATATTTCCTACTATAATGTTTTAATCTAATGTATAAACCTGAATAACACAATACATCAGACAAAGATTTCTCAACTAAATATATTTTTCTACTATTTCTGAATTACTTTGGAATTTTACTCTTATGCTTTGATCTGTTTCAGAATATCAGTATAATTTAGGAAGCTGCCATGAATTTAAAATTCTAGTTATCATGTTCTCCCAATAAACAATTGTATTATGAATTACCAGTTAATTTTCAGACATATTCAAAATATATTATTGCTTGAGTACCACAATTTTTTCGTGGATGTAACAGGTATGAACATAATACACTCATATTAAAAAAAATATCAAGTACATTACTTTTTATACCACCTTAAACTTTTGAATTAGTGTGACTGAATTAGACATTTTTCCTGTTTATGTTTCATTGAACTGTACTTTAAACTACAGAATTAAATGCTCAAAGCAGAAGCCTTGTCAGTTGCAATGTCACTGACTGAAATGCTGTAACAATGAAGTAACCCTGCTGTTATTTCTGTTGAAACCTTCTGGCTATACTTCACATCTGGTGCCTTTATTAGTTCCTCTATTTCTATTTTGCTAAATAAAATGTTGAAGCAACAGCATACACTCTGAAATAGACTGTAAGTATAAGCAGTGAACTCAGGCAGAGGTTGAACATATGAAACAAAAGCTGCATGATATGGCATCCTCCCCAGTTTAGAAAATAAAAGCACTGGTAATTTCCAAAGAAATAAATGAACAAGTATATCAAAACTAAACTAGTACTGTTTTGGCATGTGGGCTATAAAACTGATATGGAGCAAGGTAATGGAGTCTCAAAATAACATCCTATGCCCAAAAGTCTCACAGGAGTCACGAGATGGTTTCTGAAGTTCTTTCTGTTTTTTTGATAGGCCCCTGTGCCTTTTGACCTCCCAGAAATGCAATTGTAAGTCATTTATATCTCTACTTAATGTTATACTTAATATACATAGAGGCAGAACTATATTCAGAATGAGAGAATATCTGCAGATATTATGTCAATACTGCATTACATTTTTCTTAGGTTGGAAAGTGCTCTTTTAGCAAATGTTCTAAATAATTATGCTTCATTTTGCAAAACAAAAATAGCATCTAACATTCATTTGCTATGATTTCTTTTAAGAAAAGAAGCTGTTATGCAGAAGTCAGTGAACAAAGAGCTTTGCAGATAAGCCGATTATTCTACTTAGTTTTTAAGAGTACTTCTACCAGCTATGGACTGCAGTTTTAAATACTATTGGTCTGCTTATGCCCAAGTCTCAGCAGCAAATTATCTGAAATTTACACCAAAATAACAAAACCACTATAAGTTGCCTCTTCTTGGAGCTTCTTGTGTTTTGTGAGATTTGGCACCGAAACACTCTTTTCCAGGTAGATTTGGTACAGTCAAATAGATAGTTTTGGTGGGTCTGGCTGCCAGTAAGCTGCAGATTCTGCAAATAACTGTGTTGCACAAGTTCCCCATAGCACAGGACCACACAGAGTACATGCACTGTAAATTTACCTAATTGTGTGTTCTTGTATGTCCCATGACCTTCTAGTGCCCAGTCCTATATAGTGTTCTTCTTTGAAGTCAAAAAACCAATTTTGCTCAGTGGTCTGTCTGGAACTGTAGAGGAAGAATGCTTTATCAGTTAAATTCTGACTTCTGAAATGTGTCCATCACTAAGAACTCCAGATGAAATGGCAGTTATGGTTCCTACTTCCTAGTGCTAACATTTTCTTTAACAAAAACCTAATTTCTTTAGGTTCAACTACCTAAGCCATGAACTTGCCATGGCTTCCAACTGAAAGGCTTCCAAAAAAAAATGAAATTCTGATCTCCTTGGTCTCCAGACCAAGGCATTCAAAACTTACAGCAGCACTTTTGAACCAGACATATTTGTTTTCTCAGAGCTAAAAAAGTTGGTTTTAGGAAGATCTAAAACAAAGAGATAGCTTAAAAATATGCTCAAGCATCAAAGATGGAACTGAATGCAATTAAAAAGAAATGAATCACAGAGCAAAATGCCTGCCTACATTTTTCAACATAGGAAAGTTACTGGGACTCTACAAGCTGGCATAACTATGACCCTGACTCCTTTACGTGAGCTTTAAAAAGTAAATGTATCTAGAGTGGAAGTGGCTTTCTGCTGGCCTGGTGAATTAGACACAACCCCCAAAAATATATTCAGACACATATTTAGATGCATGCAGAAACAGACAGATGGCTGTAACTTAGCCTATGATCACAAAGCACAAAAGAAACAGCCGCAAAAAAAATTAATTCTTAAATAATTTCTTCTCCATCTTTATTCCTAGCCAATTCTTATTATATACCTTTTATATTCTACAGTCTTCAAATATTATTATAATTTTTAAATAATTGATTCTTAATTTTTACACATCTTCTGGCATTTGTAATTTCCTGAAAAATAATGACATAATTGTGGCTAGGAAACAAAGACAATCTCTATCTAAAAAATGTTTTACCATAATTTTTATAACTATAACTTATTTAAATGAGAGCTTTTTATTCACAGCTGAAGACATTGTATGGTAGCACATAATTATTTTTACTTAAAACATCCCTTTATATTTGCCTGACAATCTTCTGGCTCTTATGCCATGAAGAAGGTCCATAACATCAGGATTTCTTGGCTGCACTTTGTCTTCTTTTATACGTTTCACCTTTAAATATTTATTTGACAGCCTACTTGAATTCAGATATACCTGCAGTAGGGGAAAACAGTGTGCCATTTAACTTAAGTCAGACATGAATTGTGGAAAATTTACATCAGCAGATTGACATCATTTATATTCCAAGTTTAACGCAGAGTCAAGAAATAGCACGTATGAGTCGTTCATGATTTGGCTGTGTGTAGTAATGCTCAGTACAGAAGACACAATCCCAGGTTTTCTCTTTTGATGTTGCCTTCTGACCTCATAGAGTGGGTGAAACTAAATCCTTTATAAAATCCAGTGATTCTACAAAGATTCCTGAGTGTATTTTATGTCTGTCCAGTTGATGTTTGACAATCAGACTACATTTCCCTCCCTGTTTATAAACTGCTGAAAGAGCTTGCACAATGGAAACCCTGTTGGAGAGGAGCACATCATCCTGTGTGCAGTGCGCATATTTTCAGAAAGAAGGCAGCTTTCTGGCAAAACATTCTTGTTCCCCTATCCACTGTTCCATCTGTAAAGTTCCAAGGGGACATTCTTGGTAGAGCATTGTTTTCAAAGAGGAAACTCAACATGCAGGAAGGGATGGACTGCTACAGGACATGCTAAGTTCATTGTTCTCCTGGTAATACAGCCACTTCTTCGTATGTGAGGGTTTCCAAAACTCTCTCTCCTTCTTATCCTGTCATTGCGCATGTTCCTGTTAATGGTTGTAGCAATGTTTAAGAGGGAATGGTCAACATTCAGTGTGAATTTTCAATCAATATCTACATTGTAGATATTTTTAGCAATTTATCATCTTTGTTTCATTTTTCCTCACCATGAAATGGTTGATTGAGAAGCCATCAATTACAACTATTGCTGGGTGAGTTTGTATTTTCCCCTCAATTATGGTGCACTTTTAAGCATTATTTCTATGTTGAGTAGTATCAAACATCCAATCTGGTGTCAAACTTGTGGAAATATTTCTCAGGGTCTTTAAGGCTTTGGAAACTGGATGCATAAATATGAATTTAGGGAGCTGGTTTCAGCATACAAATTTGGAAAACCAGGGCAGGAGGTAGGTATATGTTCTGCTTACAGAGCACATGTGCAGCAGCCTGAAGAAGAAAAGGAGATGGGGATTACTAAAATACATAAGGAATCAAAGGAGAGAGATTATTCATGTACCTATAGATTTGTAAGTATAACCTGTTGTTGTCTAAAAAAGAAGCATTGTTTTCTTTTGTCTTTTGGCTTTTGAGGGTGGGGTTTTTTTTAGGCCCCAGATGTATTTGCAAAAATCATAATGTGTATAACATTGCTGCTGACATAATGCTGGCATCACTCTTTTGTGAGTTCATCAGACCGAAAGGAGCATTAACATTTCAGTATGCAGCATTCAGATTAGATCTGCAGAATTATTTCTCATTACGGGGAACTAACTGAAGTATTGCCTTGGAGTTTTGAAACCTCCAGACTCACAGGATGCTCGCACACCCTGACCATTTGCTCCTCTTTCATTTTGCACAGTAAGCTGTGCTCACTTAAGTGTTGCCAAGGTTCTTTACATCTTTGAATGAAACTCTTTACAAAACAAACAAAAAATCCATTGCCAGCAGCCACCAAACACTGTGGATTTGATAAACAGCCAGCCTGGAAAGCTGAAGGAGTTTTGCCAGCCTGAAGAATGGCTCTTGCAAAGGTGCTATTTACTTTAGCATCTGTGCATGCTACAACATCTACTTTTGGAAGTTGTGAATCAACCTGGTAGCTAATAAAGTACAGTATCAATCCTATATGTTTTAGAAGGGATTTATAAATCCAGCACTGTCAGCCCACTCAAGGTCTGAATTCATTATTATAATGATGTTTCAAGTTCTGTTGCCTGAGTCAGCCGCCTTGGCCCATCCGAGCTGCTGCTCAGTGCAGCTCCGGCTTAGAGCACTTGCTATTGAAAGATTCAGCAGCAGTTGCTCTTATCTCCATGTGCCCCAGCAGCAGTCAACCACCACAGTCACTCCACTGAAAATTGAAGAGAGAAGCACTCTGATAGGAAAGTCAGAATAAATTTTATACATATTTAAAGCTGAAATTACAACCCCCCACATACATATGCAGAACTGTAAGATACTGACTAAGTAGATTAATATTGGAAAGCGCCTTATAAAAGGAATCTTCAGCAACTTATGTCAAGATGCTATAGAAATCAACAGGGGTTAAAACCTTTCGTAAATTATTATTTAATAAGAAGGCTGTAACCTTTCCGAGGAAAGTACTCTTTCCTCCAAGTGCACTCAATCTCCATGATAACACTGGTCTTTCCCTACAGAAGGTTGGTAACGGCTGGTATCAGGTGCTTTTTAGCAGTGGGAGCCACTGGTCTCCATTACATTTATAAATGCACATTTTGTTTCCAGTACCAGACTGTGTATGGGTTTGACATTTTTTCTCCAGTTCATTTAAATGTAGGTACTTCTCTGACATCTCTTGCAGCACTGCTGTCTAGTTCAGTTTGCAAACCCCTCAGTATTGCCATATCATCTTACCACTGACCCTGCAGAAAATGAGGTAGTCATGTTTTCTCTTCAGATACAAAACAGTGCAAACCCAAAGCTGGTCAACTACAGATCCAAAATTGCTGTACAAGACTGCAGCACCAACCTGAATAATAACAGCAGTTACAACCAGAGAAAGTCAATGTCTTCTAAACTTACTGCATGCAACTGTCTCCCTGGTCTGACACTGCAAAACCAAATGGCAATAGACTCAAGTAGAATAAAGATCCCACTTGCTGTATGCACAGCATTAGTCTCCTTGAAGGTGGTAGGAGTAATGGAGTGAGTTAGGTGAACAGAATGTAGCACAAATATTTTGCTTTGAGTTACTTGCAAATAGCATGTCATTAAAGGGGAATTTCACACCTCACTTATGAATATTGTAGCCAAGAAATAAGAAATGCATTTGCCTTCAGCAGACTCAGTTTTCCCAGTTGCTGGTTCAGCTGAATCTCCCTTAGAAGAATATTTATATAGGCCCTACAGATGAAGAAATATCTTAGTCTGGATGTATGAATTTCAATATGTCTTTAATATCTAAATCAAGCTGTGTGTCTTCACAAAGAAAACTATACTATTTATGATGGAATACATATGGACTTTGAGGAACCTAGAGATTTGCGTGAGGAAGTCAAATGTTGGTAACACCTCTTTTGGTCCTTGAAAGATGGGTTGTATGCACAACAGATGTCTTTTCTGTAAAATATTATTCAAAGGAGCATTGTACAACTGGCCATCGTTTGATTGCCTCTAGCTATTGTCATAGTGAACAGGCAAGAGGGCTGTGAAGCAACTCAAGCATGTATACACCATAAGTGTTAATGAAACCAAACCTTCCTTCTGCAACACAAAAAAATAAGCACTTTTATCATACCATTTTAATAGAAAATTATCCATTGTTTTTGGGTTTGGGACATATTCAGTAAGACAATGACATGCCCACACTCTCACGTTTTCTTCCATACATTTTTTAAGATGTCACCAAAAAAAAGATGTGTGTGTCAGAAAATGGTTTTATCCTCATCCCCCAGAGATAAAAGAATTAAACTTTGTTTTAAGCGTCAGTGAAATCTGAAAGTGTAGTAAGAAGGATCCATTTGCTAATAGTATATTTTCCATGTCAAAAGTTGTGTTTAAAAAAAAATGAAGATGTGTATGTATATATTCAGCAGCACAAATCTTTGCAGATTTTTTTTATTCTGCAATACATTGAAATATTAACAGAAATTACCTCTGTCATTATTTCCTATTAAAATGCTGTAAGGATGCTCATCCTCCTGGTATTTCAGTGAAAAACAGAAGAGTCCTCTCCTAAAAAGGAAAATAATTCTGTTTAGTTCTGTTATCATCTTAAGGGAATCATGCATAATAACATTTATTTCTTCTGGGAGACTTTCTGCATGCAAAAGGGTGGGGGTTTGCCACTGGGCAGTGATAGAGGGGCAGAAGAGAGTCCAAACACAGTGTTTTACACCACTTCCTGCGTTTTCTTCCCTGTAGAGCAGATATTACACAGCATAAGGTGTACAGATATGTACAAAGCTTTCTGGCTTACTTCCTAGCACTCCTCCCTTCCATACCAGCCTGTTTTGAAATTGTTTTGGTAAAGGCCTGGTTTTGCCTGCTTGTAGTTTTTGTAATTTTCAGTACTTGAGACAACACATTAGAAAATGAAATCCTACCAACTTTGTCTACAGATCAGGTACAATATTATAATTTTTCTCCCAATATTTTAATGTCATGTGTATTTTTATGAAAGATTTGTCTTCCTTTAATACTTAAATGAATTTGTGTCTTTTTGAATCTTTATGTCAAATATGAGGAGTTTAAAGTTCTTTGCTGATTCATTGAGTACAGGTCCCTAGAACCAGTAGTGTTCGGTAGTTTTTCTTGATAAGTGGCAATTTCCAATACTGAACAACTTGTGATATAATTCTGGGATGAAAACAACCTCTACTGTCCAAGTTACCATAAAATTTTGACTGATAAAACTTATTAAAAAGTAGACTGTCTGAGACTTAATTATATAACATCCATCTTTCCTCTTCCTGTTCGCTGTTAACTGTAATATGCTGAACTGTAAGGTTAATGGGGTTTTTTAGGTCTGTTTTGAGCCTTTTGTAGTTTTTCCCATATTTATGCTAACCTTTTTCCATAATTATCTGTAAATTATTATTCTTGGCAAGGCCACTCTTTTCAATTGTGAACTGTTTACCTTCCACACAGGCTTTGCTTCCTCCTTATCTGAGCTGGCTCATTGATACATCCTACTCCAGCACCTCTTTTCCTCTCCATGTGTTGTACACAAACCTTCTTCTCCTCACCAACCATATCCTCACCTTCACAGCTCACTTCTCTCTTTCTCACTTTTTACGGATAACAAGCCATTTCCTCCCTCATTTCCTCCCACAGAAGATGTATTTGGTCCCATTCCCAAAAAATCTCTGGCATTAAATAATGCCCATTCCTGTCTTTCCAATGAGTAGGCTTCCAGATGTGTTTCATCTGGCCAGCAGTCTAGGGGCAAGTCTGGCTCAGTAAATCATGTTCATTGCTCAGTTGGCATTCCTGCCTTCCCAGGGCACAGGGGCTAGGGCTCATTCCCTCTAGCAATAGGCTCTCCTGCTCATGTCTTCAAATCAGTTGCAAGAAGTCTGTTGTATGAAACAAGAGCTTCTTTTTTTTTTTTTTATGGAAAATGAAAAGGATACTAAACTGGGAAGGAAAATGCTAGGTAAGCTATACTTACACTGTTAAAATACATTTCTCAATTTATTGAATGGTAAATGAATTATCCAATTACCTTCATATACTTAAAAAAGTTAGAGGTCACTTGGAAATAAGTTCAACAATTCTGGACAAAACAAAGAAAGATCTCTGAAGTGGAGGATTCCTCACAGAGCTAAACAGTACTGTCTTTGAAAGTGTATAGCTTTGAAAGAAATTGTGTTTACTATGCTTTGTATTGTTTTAGGCACTTCTATTTTGCCTTCAGTCTGAACACCCAAAAAAATACTATAATCTCCTAGAAAGGAATAAAAGAATGAATTCTTTGTCTGATTTCTAGTTGTGACTTGTATTTAAATTACTATCTCACTGGAAGCATTTAATTTCTTCTCTATTGATTTATATCTGTTAATTTACTTGATAATACTTAATGACAGTGACTAGGCAAATAAGCAAATAAATAAAGCAAAGATTTTACACAGCCCAAAATGCATCTTTAACTTGACCAAAACATTACAGAATTAAACTGTTTTGATCTTCACCGTCAGGATACCAACAGCTGAAAACCTGAGTGTATGAATCAATTATCACTAGGTAGACTTTCCCAGGAGCTTGCAGTGCAGCAATGACTATATCATAGCTACATTTTGTGAGGATAAAATACATGGTGATTTGCGTTGTTTCTTCCCCAGCAAAGAAAGGGAACTCTTCAGTCTCTTATTTACTGCTGGATAAGGACGGAGACTAGGCAGGATACCACCATGGATCCAGCTAGCACCCAGCAGTCCTTGTGGAATACAATGCCCCTAAATGAAGTGGTTTTGAGTAATAACACAGTTTGAGTGGTACAAAGACTTTTCAAAGAAACACAGAAATTAAAAAAAAAAAAAATGTTCATTAGGAGTTTGAGTCAGTTTTATTATGCTAAGGGGCTGCAGTTTTTATGAGAAGAGTTGTAGTATGGCCAGTGGGCTCTACCCTCCAAGTAGATAGGCACTGAATGAACTATTATTTCCTGGAATGAGACTTGGTCCGCAAGTACCTTCAGAAGATGGCTGTTTTAACTGAAACAACAAGTTTCAGATATCCCAATTAACAAGACTCCTGAGGTTAAAGCTCATTTATCAAATCTTACAGTGTTTAAGTCTAAGCTGCAAACAACTTTTCACAGACAGGGGAGAAGTAAAGATCAGTCAGGGAGCCAGTTTTGATCCCAGGCTAACTCTGGTGACTTGCACCCTTGTAAAATCAGTGCAGCGTCAGGGTACATCAGAGTCAGAGCCTGACTTCAATCAAACTTTTTTTTTTTCTTTTTTTTTTTTTTGAAAGAAGAGAAATGACACATTGGAATTACATGAGTTTTGATGAGTGGTGAGCTCTTGTTTTACCACCTCTTCTCTCATAAATGACATGAATAACCTTGTATAATTCCTATTTTCTCTCTGCAGTTTTGAAGAGATCCTTTCCATGTATAAACCCTAAAAACAGCCTGAGAGCACTGAAACTTATTCTTTAGGTGGATCACATTTGGGTCTATACATTTTCCTGAGACTTTGCCAGGAGTAATGGCTAGTAACTGGACTAAGCAGAACTTCAGTAGGTTTATATGGGACAGCTGATACACTGATTCTGGCTCTGGATTTAAATAATAAAGTAGGAAATACCTCTGGTACGATTTGCAAAGGACTAGATGAATGCACTTAAAGTATATTGGTCTTTATTTCCAGACAAAAGATATTTGTGTCTCATCAAATGTATTTCATCTGTAAAATTCTGCCTACCATCCTTTACTCAGAGACTTCACCTTCTTTCCCTTGTGCATTTGATCCCCTATTTTTTAAAGTTTGTCAAGTTCCAGAAGTTGTTTGAGACTAGAGGAAAGAGGCAAGGAGACAGAAGGCGACACCTTGTTCAAAATCAGTGAGCAAGTAGTTTAAAGCCCCTTCTATCATTTCAAGCCTCTTCCTTCACATAAGGTACCCCACACTCTTCAAGAGAATATTGATTTCTGCCTTCTCCAAATTGCACACCATGTATTACTTCCCACTACTTGCTGTCCCCCCAGGACATTCTTGCACCTATCTCCTTATGCGGATTTAGGTTTCAATGGGTTTAGAGACAGCACAATGTAAGGGGTTCAGAAGGACCTTACTGACTCATTGTGCAGTTCCTTTTCCAAGAGCAGCCAGACTCCTACAGAAAGCCAGACTCCTAGCAGAAAAGGAAGGACATCCTTCACCATATACATAAGGGATCTAGACTCCAGAATCACCCAGGTGATTCTGAGACCGGCAAATTTCAGCCTTCAATCACCAAATCAATTCCCAGCAAATTTATCAAATTCCTATCTGTTTTATATTATACCTTTGGACTTAACACTCTTTGGCAATGAGTTCGACAGTTTTGTGGTAAAGATGTAAAATTCAGACTCTTGGGTAGTTTCACTTTAACTGCTAGTTTAACTATTCTTCCTTTCTTCTCCCACACAAACAATTTGAAAACTTTCACTGTAAGGTTTTTACAAATATAATTCCAAAGCATTATCATCACCTATTTATGTGTCATTGAAACAAGTCTTTTTTTGATCTCCTTCAATGTACAAATTTCATGTAAAAAACATTTCTTTATGTTAAATGCTGTAGGAAAAAATTATTGTAAAACTTCTTTGAGTAACTTTAAAAGGGAGAAATCCAAAGACAATAATGTAATGTATTGGAGGACACATCTGTTTCCCTGGACTCTAATCCAAGTGTCTGATTCAGATGTTATTATGCCCTTGATAGAGAGAAGCTGTAACAATGGTTTTATGGAAATACCTGACTGTGTGGCAGTTCCACACACTTCAAGCAGTTATGTAAGATGCAAGTTCCCATGTCATCAACACAAACTAACGGCTTTCAAGAGTAAGATTAAAAATGAAAGGTTTATGTAGGAGCCAAACAGTGATGATAGGAAACAGTAAAATTGTAAATAACTCATTTTATTACATTTCTCACTCTGATATCTGCCATATCTTCTGTTCTTCATGATTGGAATAAATCCATTATACCTAAACTGTCTAAAAAGAACAGAAGAGAAGCACACTGCCTACTGACTTTATGGATGTATGAGAAAAGAAGATAGGTGAAATTATCTTCTCAGGCCTTGATAGTGGCAAAACAACCAAAGTTGCATTAAGTCTCAAAAGAGAAAATTTACCTTGGGAGTAATTTATACAAAATTCTAGGCTTAATTTCTAAGCAATTCTAGGTTTAAGCCACTTCCTATAATATACTAATTTTCCCAGCTTTTAGGACTTTTTTATGTGTTGTGTATATTCTGACCTTTAGAACTTTCCTTCCTTTTTTGATCTGTTGGTCTTTGTGCAGTGCTGAAATGTAAGAGGTTTTGGATAAGGACAGGAATTTCTCTGTTTGCTATAAGTAGCCTACACTGCAGTTTTGCTGACAGGACACTCCTTTACCTTAACAGATTGAGTGCCTTTATACCATTCATTCATGTATATGGGTTCGTATTTTCTGGTCATCCTCTGAATCTAGATCTTTGTGCTTCATAAAGTCAATTAAAGCTTTGCCATTGACTCCAGGGAGAACAAAATCAAATTGTAATTCCATTTGGCCTCTAATCTATTTGATCTTTTCAGTCTCCCCTCACACTGCCACATCAAATCTTCCCAAACTTCCTATTACTTTCATCATAGCCTTGTTGCAATTAGCTACTGCTGTGATTAGAAGTAAAAAAATCTTCATTTAAATCTTGTGGAAGCTCAGTAATCCAACCCCAACTGCTTTTATGGAAGTATTATCACTTTGCTTTTATTTTTTATCTCTGTCTGAACCCCTTTACAAGATATTCTGTGTTTCCATTATCATAATTTTAAGGAAAGGAAAGTCAGGCACAAAAGAGTTATGTGGTTGATCCAAAGTTTTCCCAAGTTTCTCAAGTCAGCAAATTGAACTGAAACAAATCCACTGTATCAGGCTTACATCTTCTCTACTCTTTTGGAAACAGGACTGTTTCTTGAATATTTACATGCAGACACTTAGTGGTTAAAAGTCACAAGTAACACAAATAACTAAGTCAGCTAAGTTAATTTACAATTATGTATTAACTAAACTACCTCTGAGAATGGATTCCTGCAACCAAATATACAGTAGCAATAAGGAATTGTGACAGAACAGAACTGTACAGTGTACAGGAAAATATCAAGTAGTGCATCACAATCTCCTGTGGACAAAGATGTGCATAAAGCTTTTGTCTTTAGACTGCATGAATGTTTTCCACTTTGAAACTTAGAAAATACGTATAATGTTGACTTGCAGTAGGATGTAATGAAGCACTTGAATTGTAGTGGAATCATTTTCCTTATCAACAGCCACAGAGTTAGCTCATTAGTTGGTTACCTACAGGTCCAATCATGCTAAATCCCTGCGTGTTATAATGGATCTGTAGTTCACAGAAATTTAAATTTCTTCTTTTCTACCCTCAATGATTAGTGTGGATTTAGCACCTAGGAAAATACCCTGAGCTTAACATCACTTTGTCTCAAAGGATAGTATGGTACAAAATATGGGCAATAAAAATTTCCTGGCCATTTTGAATAGGATGTAATTTACAGAAACATAGTGTAACTTACTGACATTTTTTCTCTAGTTTTGCTCTCAAAGAGAGCAAATACAGTAAAAGAGGTAATAAACAGCATCTGTTGGCAGTTCTGCCCACAGCTCTCTTCGTGGTGACAAACAACATTTGACAAACCTGTGGATGATGGCACTGTAATTTTGTACCAGTGCTGGTAGCAGCCATGGGATGCAACGAGTGGGAGCACGAAGCATGAGCCCTGGGAAATGGGACAAAGCTGTAATGATAAATCTGCTGCATAGAAGAATTTGAAAGTATAGCTAAATATATTTTTAATCAAACCCCAGATGTTGTTCAATATAGTCCAAGATAACAGTGTGTTACAGACTCGTTGACTTGGCCTCCACCCAGAGCCTGAGACAGCAATGTCTGAGCACCATTATGGCTAATCATTGACTTGATTTCTCCTAATAATATTTGTTCCAGCTATAGTTATTAAAATTTATATGATTTTGATTTATTATCACAAGTTTTGGGTCAAGAAAAACCAAAAAACTAACCACCACCAAAAGCATAATGTTTGTTCATTCCTTGCAGGGAAAGGGAGAGGTGGTCTTCCTTCCCATTTCTACAATAGCTTGGTGATGGGAAGCCCACTGGATCTGAAGTCTATCTTCTGCCTCTTTTATTGAAAGCCCTCCTCCTTGAAAAAAAAATGCCTTATCTACCATGCAAACCCTTATTCAGAATATTTTCTTATCTTTTTATTGAAGCAGGTCTATCACCAAGAACAAAATTCATCAAACTAGAGAGTAAGAGGCAAAGTATGATGAAAAAGGGAAAGGGAAAGAATTAAAGACAATCAAAAGAAGCTAGTCCATTAGGACACTCTCTGGGAAGGATGCCCGTTCTGTACCTCATGTGAGGAGAGTTTATTTAGTTTACATGAAACAGTTTTGGAATTAGCATAATGTAAGTATGGAATTGTCTCCAAGCTCCTCATCACTGTAAAAGCCAAGGAACTTGTGGGCAAAAATGACAGCAAAATGTTAATCTCATCAGAAAAATATAAAATAAAGCAGTTATAACTACAAAACTCTTATGCACATAGCTACTGCTAAAACATTGACACCAAGTTTAAGACCATCAGTTTGGGTTTAAGTACAAGATGTAAATCAGGAAATAGCTGATTATGAGAGACTTGTAAATGCAAATCCAAAGGCCAGCTGGCAGGCCACCAAAAATCCAATTCACCTCCTCACATTGTATTTTTTCAATTTATTTTCATTTATTGATTACATCTTCATAGATAGCTGCAACTGAGAGATTAGAACTGCAAAAGGGAAGTGGAAGTATAGGAAAGGAGCAACACACTGGTAAATACCTTTTATGGAAGGCAATAAATCTTTATTTGGAAGTGTTAGAGTAGGAAGAAATGCAATGAGTTACTGGTAAGGGAAAAGGAAAGAGTTGTTAGGAGAAAATACAGTCAAAGGGTGTGTAAACACTTCAGATGCATCTCCAAAGTAGAAAAACTATTTCTGTCTAATCTCCCTTTATATCTCTCTCTATCATAGTTGTGGTACCTTCCCATAACCATCTCTGAAAAAAAAGCTGCTACATCCAGCCTAATTCCACCTTTTGGCAGCTCAAGCCTATAATTAATTTTTCTACTCTCTCTGTTTGGAGAGGATGAATCTCTTTGCTCTTTTTCACCAGGATTTTCAGCAGGGGAACAAACACCATGACCATGTTTGTTGTCAGTGTTCATTTCTAGGAGCTGAACAGCCTCAGTTTGGGGTTTCTTCATGGATCATATTTCCCTGAGCTTGCTCTTGCTCCACTCCTCTGGACCTACTCCAAAGGCCCTCAGATGCGTAGTGTCTGAAATGAGACAAAGGATGACAACAAAAAGTTTTTTTGATGCTGAGTAGAAAGATGACTTCATTGGAGGGATCACGGATATTTAAATCAGTGAGTCCCTATCTGAAAAAGTCTCCAGATATTTGAGGTTCATTCATTACAATTTATGACAGCAAATTCAAGGGCTGAATATAGAAAGCATTTATATACATGTATATGTTCTCTGTGATATGCAAGATACAACTCTTCTGTTTTATGTCTGAAATAAGAAATCATAACAGAACTAGTCCCAGCAAGCACAATGATTCCCTAATAGAGTGGGAATTTTTCCCTGTCATATAGGAACCTACTAAAAGATTGTTTAACTTACTTTTTTTAAAAAGTCTAATTAATGTTACCACGCAAAAACTCAGCATGTTTGCATGAACTTTGCCAAGCCTGAATAGAACTACTAGTCCATAAAACGAGTTCAGCCATTCAACAGAGGCCAGTTTAGGACTATACACAGAGGCGTGTTGCCATGAAGATAGATGTAAAGCAGCAGAGTCCTCTATCACTATTGCCTCTTAACCTTGCAGCCTACTTTTCTTTGCTACCTGTTTATTATTTAGATGATCTGTGCTGTCTTCCCTGTGGATTTCAGAAAAGTCTTTGTGACTTTTACCTCCATAGATAGTTGCTTCCCAGTGTTTTCTCCTCACATGTTGTGACTCGCCTTATTTTCATATTTGTTCATTTCAGAGACACAAATTTTCTGGTTTGCCAATTTCTATGAAAAGTAAAACATGAAAATCTTTCCTAAGCTGATTGCCCATTCTTTTGGAGGGGGTTGGGGGGGAAGGTGAAACAACAAACAAAAAGCCACCACAGAACAGTCATTACCTCATATATCAAATGGTTTTGATTTTAGTATGGTAACATCATTACTGTCACTTATTAGAGAAAGGAAATTTAAAATTAAAACACAAAAAGTAATTTTGACCCAAACCACCCTTGAAATACAGCTTTCTTGTACTGAGTACAATTCCCCTACCAATACAGTTTAGGGGATATTGAGTGCAGTTAAAATCTTTTCACCTAAATTCAAATTAAAGTTCTCACTGAGAGAGAACTTCTAAGTGTGTGTCCATCCCACATCAGCATTGCACTCAGTTCTAAATATATGTTTGAGTCTGAGTTTGCACTTCTTTGTCAAAGAGGCGGTTAACTCATGCATGTATTTAAATTGAGGCTTAGTCCTGGTCCTTCACAGAATAAAACTGTGAAAATTTACAGGCTAAAACAAAGCCCATGGAGTTTTAGTAGAAAAAAAGACATCTCTGTCTTGAGAAATCCTTTATACATCAGAATATAGTCCCAAAGAGGTGGAAAGATAGTGATAGCTGACAAACTCTTTTTTCCAAATGTTAGTTTTCTTGTTTCCAGTATAGATGTGCTACTGTTTCAGCTACTATCAAATCCGTTGTTTTCCACTGTCATAGTGTTAAGTGCTGAAGTGGGAATAGTTAAAGGAAACACTGTTGTTTCCATAAAAGTGAAAGTTCCCAGAGGCAGATATAATCAGTGAGGTCTTTTAGGGACTGATGTTTCAAACTTGTGAGATCTATGTCATGTCTTGAAGTTGGACTCACAGAATAGCAATATATCATAGCCAATTTATTCTTTTAACATCCTCTGAGATTCATAAGAAATTTTCTAAGTAATGAATTGAAAATTATTTCCAGGAGAGTGGAAAACAAAATAGCATACTTACTCCCACTATCAAATGAGCATATTTCTCTCTTCATCATGTGTATATCTGACTAGATGAGGATGTAAGTGTTTGAATATGAATGAAAAAATTCTGGTTTTTTAAGAAAAAGTTTCTGTGAGCCAAGGAATCAGTTATGAAGGGGAATCTTTTTTTGTTTTGTTTTGCTTTGCTTTTTGCCTTATTCTTAGGTGACATGAAGAAGCAAAATTTAGGTGTTGCTCATTAACCCAACAGAGAAGAAAAAAAAGTTTAAAATGTTCTTTTAGATGAGGTTCAGTGCTCAGCTGCAGAGCAGGTAGATTCTTCCACACTCACAGACCAATCCTTCCCACAACATCCAGCCCTTAGCTGGGTGTCAGTCTCTCTTAATGACTGAGATCTGAATGTATAATCCAAGCTCGGTTGATTCTTGGCTTCCTTCACTGTTAACCCATTCAGTTTCATGAAGGGGGGATGGCTTTGAAATTTGTACCACTGATCTTCAGGGCCAGGGGGGAACTTGACAGCCTATTCTAATTGGAAAGTTGAAACTTAGTCTTTTTGCTGAATTGAAATGTCTGTAAATTGCTAACAACATATAAATAAATAGATATATAAATAACAGATTTGTTAAGGCTCTTCATTTAAATTATTAACTTGCCTTAATTTAATTTGCATGCTATTTTTCAGATTTCTCTTGATGAACTTCATCACAGACAGGAATTAAAATGTATTGTTGGCAGAAGAGAAAAAAAAATACTTACAGCCATTCAAAACACAGGAAAAAGATTGAAATTTTATATCTACAAGGTATGGCTCATTCTCATAGAGTACTTAATCCAGTCAAAGTAAGAAGAACTCCTGGAAGTTTATTACCACTAAACGTTCTTTAAAAGCATGGACTTAGTACATCAACAGACAGAAGAGGTGGAAATTAAATGAGGTATCTGGTCTCCTGAGTCTCTGGAGTCAAAGGGAAGTGCTCCCATCCCATCAAACACTACCAGCAAAATACCTCACACTGAAAAAACGGCTTTTTATTTTTGAGGTAAATATAGCCAAAGTTTTGTCTTCATTGTTCAAAATGTGGGGGATTTTATAGCTTAATGCTAGACAAACTCAATATCTGACTGAAATAACCTTAGAGAAGGATATATATTGAGGCCTGAATTCAGACTGCTCTGTGAAAGTACATCTGTTTTATATGAGACACACAATCTGTCTCATTCCAACCTGCATTTCTGGGTCACTTGAGACATTTAAACTGCACTTATAATTAACAGCTATTTTTAAACAACGAAAAAATAGAGCACTGGTAAGGTACAAAAGCATTAAAATTGCCCCAGTTTTGCTTTTCAATAGGACACACCACTGCAATATGCTTCAAGATCAAAGAGAGCTCAGAAAAAAGAGACAGGCTGATCAGTGGGGATAAATTGTTCCCATTATGATGGTGTAAGAATAGGGTTCTTTCAATTGAAACAATTTAATAACCACATTCATTACACTGGTGTCCACTTGGTTTTATCTGAGTAGTTTTTACATAACTGGGAGAAAGTTCAATTGAGCTTATTCTCTAGAAATTAAGATGTGCAGGGTTTGACATTCAGAAATTAGGCACTAATAGTCAGCAAAGCAGTTGTCTTGAGATTCCCCCTGGATATAGCTGGATCTGCGTACCACTAATTATGTCAAATGCAAATGTATTCTCTAAAAGACACACCAAAAAATTTAATTAGCTCATTTCCAGACAGCTAAGGTTATATCAGAGCTATGACAGCTATCACAGCATGTTCTTTTCCATGCTTAGAACATCACTTTCACAAATGCAGAAGCCAAGCAAGTGCAGCACTGCTGTTTGTAAACTTTTTTCTCCATCATCTACAGCAGAAGCACTTTTAAGGGCCAGTCTTTAATAATTTTAAGGGAAGAAACCCACCTCCAGGGTGACATTTTCAGCTACATTTTTATAAGGAGCAAGAGAGTCATTGGGAGATTTCCCTCTTCCTCTAGTACTGACTTAAGCAGTCAACACCTGTGTTTCAGCAAAGAGAAGAATTCCTCACCAGACACCTTGGTAGAGGAAGATTGAATTCATCAGTCCTCAGCTGCATGACAGTGTGCAAAGCATGGGGTGAAGCACCACTTGGTTTGAAATATCGCGGAGATTTTAAGCACAAATTCTCCTGAGAAGAACCAAATCCAGAGCTTGTGGAACATGTCTAAAAGCCACCATACCCATTGCTGTCTGCTAGCCTCACTGGTAAAGGGAACATAACATCCTTCCTTGTTTTCTTGCTGCTGCCAAACCAGTGAGGAGTAAAGGCCTGTTGAAGTATGCATCATGTGGCAACTGCACAGTAATAGCATTTCTTCCCTCTACCTCTGTCTTCTTCTTTTTTATCAGAAGACAAAGTGTAAAAACTATGAAGTTACCCTTGCCTTAGTGAAAGCTTTTACATGGATGACTTTTCCAGAAGCAACTGTTCTTCTGTTACTTGGCTATTTCCCCAGATGGGATTTGCAGTATAAAGCGATACATGGATCTGATATCGAGGAAAGGGAATAAACTTGTACAAATCACTGGAAAAATAATATGCCATATAGATCAATAAATAAAACCTAGTTCCAAAAAAATCAAGCTCCAGCATTCTAGACCAATTAAGATGTTATTTACTGCATACATGATTGCTAGTTTGACACTCTCCTTATTCATTTTTACTCTATAGGCATTTGTTTTGTTGAAAGATATATAACTGATTTGTAAATAGAAAATGATATAGATAGATTTTATGCCTCATAAAACTGTTAATCTGTGCTCCATATTAAATGTATGTTGTACTATTTCTCTGTACTTAGACACAGCTCTAGTATAATTAAAATAAAGTATGCTGGCTTTATTTTTTCAGTAAGTCATTTCCAAGCATAGAGCTCAAATAACAGTGCAACTGTGGCATGAAATGTGGTTATAATAGCCTGAACCACATTTCCTGAATCTAAAACATGGGAGATAATAGTGTGAAGGTACAAATTAAATGCAAATAAAACAGATTCCCCATTGTTGGTAATCCTTGGATTAGATTTCAGTGAGAAAATTAGCTGTAATGTTTAAGTTCTTTGTATAGTAATCACTGATGTTTTATCAGTTCCATTTTCAGAATTTGTGTATGAATTATTGCACAGAAATTTGAAAAAGCCAAACCTCCACCTCTGACTCCATGAATGAACCTATTCTATAGTAAACCATATCTAAACCTAACAATATTTATCATTTAACACTGAAACAGTTTAAAACACAGCTGTGATAAAAAAAGGTATACTTTGGTAATGGATATGCAGCTGGTTGCTCCCACTTGACTTTCTAGTTGCACCCTAACTTAGACCCTGTCTTAGGTTGAGTAATAGGTGCACTACTGCAACTACCATTTTAAAATTAATTTATTATTTTAATTAGCTTGATAAGAGCACATCTTTATAAGTGTGTAAAACCTCTTCTAAGATCTAGCAAAACTGGATAACTAACCAAGTTCATAAATTAGTACAAAACTAGAATTAATTTATTTAAAAGTCCACATGAAGTCTTTCCTTCTTTTTAACGAAATAAATGTAAAATAAGTTAGGTAAATGGATACACATTTTAGACACCTGCAGCACTACAAAATTTGAGAAAAACACCAGGATGTTTTAGAAAGTTACTCCTCTTTCTTTGATAGCTCATTTAGAACAACTTACATCAGTAGGTACTTACTGCCTCACAGAACAAAATGATGTGATAAATTTGTAGCATAACTTGCAACTGTGAGTAGTTTGATGTACAGTTGGCAAATACACTTAAGGGAATTGGGCAAATTACTTTGGAGAGCCCTGTGTCACAGATCTATATCCTTACATTTGAAGGGGCAATTTTTTCCCTATAGCCTTTCAAATGAAATTACACAACAAAAACAACCTACAAGTTGTGTTTTTCTTACTTACACTTGTTTTGACAGAGCAAATCACTGTTTGATTTCTTCTGGTTCTTGCAGTTTTCCTTTTTGTGTTGTGGTTACCTCACATTTAGGAAATTTTGAAATCTAAATTTGACCTGTTGTTCATGGTCTAACACGTCGACTCAGTTCCCATGTTAGTAGGCCACAGATGAATCTTGCAAATACGCGTTTCACCCTCAGCCATAGTGCCAAAGCACACGAAGTACTGCAAAATCTTGTTAAAGTGAAGGGAACACTCTTAGAAGCAATTAGCAATTAAGAGAAAAACTTTCCACTTTCCCTTTCTTTCCCTTTTCTTCGAGTACTAAAGATCATAGATCATTAGGAAACTACTAAATTATCCAGTTTCAGATTTCCACTGACAGAGAATGAATTTGTTCCAAACCCATTAAAGTCAACATGTGCTCGCCTTGGTGTGATAAGAGCACTTGAGACATCTGACTCAGTTCATCTGATTATTTAGTGTGGACTTTGGTAACTGAGAATAGTGGTAAATCTCTTGCACTTCTCTTTGATGCTGCTCACGTCACAATGTCTTCAAGAGCAGAGGAACAGACACCTTCCCAGTTTTAGGTTAGGTCCCACAAAATGGAGCCTGTCACATGAGCAATGGCACAATGTGACTGTAATTATAGGTTTTTACTGACTCTGAGATGTAAACAAATGTTAGCAAGGGTTCACTCTCTCTTCTGTTTCAGAAGGTTTTTTCTTTAAAGGTAGTGTGGAATTCACAATGCAAAAATATCTGTTTGAAGTGCCTCTAAAATACAGCAGGACTTTTATTTTTGCCTTTCATCTGTAAAGAACAGCTAACACATCATCTGAGGCAGGTAGATGGCATACAGAATGATAAATAAAAGCTAATCCTGAAATATCAAGCACGGGCATTCCAGGACATTAATGATATTATTTGTTGCTCAAGTGATTGCTAGCTAGAGCTTCTGCCTGACTTGTTGCAAGATCTTCCCAAGAAAATCACCATATCAATGATGCCATTGTAATTCATGTGAAGAAAATTCCCCACAGAGAGATGAAAGCATACGAATCCTATACTCTGTGAAAGTAGAAATACTGGTTTAGTTGAAGAAAATGGTTGTGTTCAAACAAACAGGGTGTTCTCTCTGAGGAAATGCATCTCAGCAGTTCTGATGCCAGCTAAAGTGACAAAGGTTTGGTCTACCCCAGGGACATATAGCTCAGTTTCCTTGTCACTTTGCTGTCAAAAGTTTCTCATACACCAGAACAGGTCACAGACAATTTTAATGACAGGAATCTACTAAATCATGGGTTGTAAGATTCTGTTTTGCTCCTCCACCAAACTCAGGTTCTGACAGCTCTTGTGGGGCTGGTTACACTCCAGAGCTGCCACACTGGTATCCAACTCATGTCAAATGACTCACAAACAGTCAGTGGCTGAGGAGTGTTTGTCCCAGGTGTCAAAAAAGGAACGTGTATGCCCAAGTTTAGGTGACATGAGAAGACTTCAGAGATACTGCTGCCACTGTAGGGAGAAAATTCCTGTAGCCAAAGCTCAACTGGAATTGCAGCTGGCCAGAAATGTTGGGGACAATAAAAAGAGGGTTTTTTTTCAAATATATGAAGGTCAATAGGCAGTGGTAACCTTACAAACAGGGAATGAGATAAGGCAGCAGTGTTTAACACTTTCTTTGCCTCTTTCATCAAAAAATGATGGGCAAAGGGGGTTGCAGTGCCCTGAGCTGGAGTACCATGACTGCAAGAAAGACCTCGTTACAGTGGACCCTGAAACTGTGTGGGATCTGTTGCTCGAGCTGAATAACTACGAATCTATGGGAACTGATGGGATTGATCTAAGAATCCTCAAAAAGACTGACTGATGTCATAACAAAACCTTTCTCCATAATTTTTGAGCAATCTCGGATATCAGAGGTCCCTGCTGAATGGAACCTGGCAAACATTGTCCCAGTTCTCAAGAAGACCAAGGAGAAACCTGGAAGCTACAGGCCTGTTAGCTCACCTCGCTGCATGGTAAAGTTCTGGAGAAGATTATTTGGGGAATTATTCTCATAGTATTCTTCTGGACAAACTGTCCAACACACAGCTGGATAAACAAAAAAGGTGGTGAGTGAGCAACTGGCTCCCAGGTTAAGCACAGAGGGTAACAGTGGATGGGGTGACATCAGACTGATGACCTGTCACCAATGGCATTCCACAGGGCTCCCTCTTGTGCCTTGTGCTCTTCAACATCTTCATTAATGACTTGGATGTAGGAGAGGAAGGCATACTAAACAAACTTGCAGATGACAAAACCAGGAGGAGCTGCTGACTCCTTCAAAGAATGAGAGGCCCTGCAGAGAGACCTCAACAAATTAAAGGACTGGGCAATCACTAAGCAGAAAGTGCCAGATTCTACACCTGGGATGGGGCAACCCTGGATGTACATACAGACTGGGGAATTAGATGCTGGTAAGCAGCTCTGTGAAAAGGGATCTGGGAGTCCTGGTCAATGGCCAGTTGAATATGAGTCAGCAGTGCCCTGGCAGCCAGGAGGGCCAAGTCTGTCCTTGGGGGCATCAGGCAAAGTATCTCCTGCCAGGCAAGGGAAAGGATTGTCCTGCTCTGCTCTGCACTGGAGCAGCCTTATCTTGAATATTGTGGCAGTTTTGGGCACCACAATATAAGAAAGTTATTAAGCTGTTAGAGTATCCAAAGGAGGGCAATGAAGATGGTGAAGGGCCTTGATGGGACACCGTATGAGGAGCAGCTGAGGTCATTTGGAGGAAACTGAGGAGGGGCCTCATTGCAGCCTACAGCTGGGAAGAGGAGGGGCAGGCACTGATCTCTTCTCTGTGGTGACCACTGACAGAGGAAAGGTCTGAAGTTGTGTCAGTGGAGGTTTAGGCTGGATCTTAGAAGAAGGTTCTTCACCCAGAGGTGAAGTGGTTGGGTGCTGGAACAGGCTCCCCGGGTAAGCAGTCATAACACCAAGCCTGACAGAGTTCAAGAAGCACTTCAATGATACTTTCAGACCCATTATGTGACTTATGGGGATGGTTTTGTGCAGGGCTAAGGGTTAGACTGGATGATCCTTGTGAGTTCCTTTCAACTCAACATATTCTGTGATCCTGTGATTTCATCTCAGAAAAGATGACCTAACATTTCTTTTAACAGACGTGACAGCACATCTTGTGTCAACTAAGGTGCTGGTCTTTCCCAGATTCCAGTATGCACTATGTTTTTGTGAGTGCTTGTTTTTGGTGGTTTTTTTTGGTTTTGTTTTGGTTTGGTTTGGTTTGGGTTTTTTTGTTTGTTTGTGGTTTTTTTGTTTGTTTTTTTTTGTTGTTGTTGTTTGTTTGGTTTTTTGTTTGGTTTTTTTTTGTGTTTTTTTGTTTGGTTGGTTGGGGGTTTTTTTTGTTTGTTTTTT
>NW_020955197.1:2754794-2779624 GCF_003031625.1 Empidonax traillii
AGTTTTTGAGTGAATTCAAACTTAATCTTGCACTGTACAGCAACTGATAGCATGAGGCTGAAACACGTCTTTTTGATGACAGTGGTACTTGATTTGGCTGAAAGAGGAAGAGAAGGTGAAGCACCATGGGCAAAAACAGTGATACAGAAACGATTCAGAAACAAATAAGAAAACACCTGACAACTTACAGTGGTATTAATAAATCAGTGGGATGGGAAAGAAGCTGCCATATCCATTATTTGAATATACTTGACCACTTGAGGTACAATGCAAAGAGTATCTTGCTCTGCTTCTAGGTTCACAATCTCTTCCACTCCCTTAGCAATTCAGCTGCAATTAGCTAGTGAGTTCAAAACTTATTCAGACATGTACACAGCCTTTCTGTGACCAAAAAAACTCTGTTTCTTGGAAGTCAGGGTAGAAAAAAGCAACAAAGAATAAGCTTGATGTAGTGCCTTAATTTTTATATGGAGTTGTGGCAGTAATAGAGGTAGGCTGCGTATCCAGCTCTTATAGATGTGATTACGTCAACCAAACTTAACTTCACTGGCAAAAGATCTTAGTTTAAAAGTCTATGACTGAATTTTGAACTTGTGGCAAATAACTGCGTCATCACATCCAAAAAGGTAAGGAAAGCCAGCCTAAGTCACTTGACAATATACAAAAGACTAGCTAAAACAAAATTTATAATTTTTTTACTGTAATTTTTCTTCATGTTTTACTTCTTCCTATCAAAGATCACAAGTATTTCAGAACAAGGCTTTTTGACATAACTTCTAGGAGAACCATACTGGTGCAGACTTGAGTCTCATTATCCTGATACATAATTTTGCTGAATGTGAGGGACTTTAGAGTTTAGATTGTCACCAGCTTAGGACAGAGGTTGTAAATAGAAATGATTTCTTCACTACACAGTATCAGCTTTGATGTTGCAGCTGTTCGGACTTTGCTTTATTTCTCTATGACATTTAATGTTTTCAAATGATAATTTGAAGACAGTCTCATCTGCCTAAACCTAAATTATGATGCCTTAAATAATGTCAATTGCCATTATCATTCTTCTTTTGGTTCAGTCATGGTGGTGCAAAACATTCACAAGCCTTCTCTAAAGGCAAATAGGTTTAAGGACAACAAATCCCTCAGAAAGGCTGACTACTCTTATGCAGCTTTCCATTGACCATGTTCCCCAGCTACTTATAAGGGAAGTGTTTTTCTGGTAATAAGGACGGAAAACAGCTAGCCCAACAGTGCAGAACCAGAAGACTGGCTGCTCATATAGGACAGGATTAAAATAATAATGTTCTCTCATGTTTTAGAGCTTTGAGATGTTCAAACTCTAGACTTCAGTGTGGACTGAAGGATAGCCAAGCTAGTTTTTAGTAGAATAATGAATGAAGCAACTGCTTACTACCCACAGCTTGTTGGTAGGGTATTTACTCTGCGTGGGACCACAGGAAGGAATACTCAGAGTTTGCACCTCAGCTTAGACCCTTTCAAGCTTGTGTACCTCTGGAACATACTGCAGTCTCCTCTAAATTAGATGTACATGTTACCTGCATGGGAAAAACCAGTCCTTTCAGAAAAAAAAGAAAAATCAAAACAACTGTTGGCAAAAAGTTGAACCTGTGTGAACAAATAAAAAAGCAGTGGCACAAGCATCAGGTCTTTGGTCACAAGAAATTGGCTATTGTGTTTTCATTTGTAACAGATAAATCTGTCATACCTAAACCTCACTGTCTTCTTTTCTTTTCCTGTTTTACATGGCTGTTTCCCAACAAGAAAAGACCTTCACTCCAGAAACTCATGGCCAATACAGTAATTAACTGTGCTGAAATGCACGACTGCAGTCAAGCAGCATCCTATCCTGGCCTTCCACTTAGATGTTTTTGCATCTTCCCCGCTCATGACAGAAGGAGTCTTATCCATTCTTTTTAATTTCAGACCTCCTGCTGCTACCCTTGATTGTAGATGCAGCTTTGTATTTCTCATCAAAATCCTCTTCAGGCCAAGAAGCAGAAAGTGGGATTTGTAAAGTGGAGATTTATTCTATAAATATGGGAGGACCATGTAGACAATCATAACGATACATTTCCACCTCCTTCCAGTAGATCTTTCCAACTTCTGCTGCAACAGCTACTAGTTGACCATGCAGAAAGCAAAAACCAACGAAGACTGAACGTATATGACTGAAAAGTGTCATTAGAATTAAGCTCAGGTCACTCTTTTCTTCCTTCAGTTGTTTTGCCTGTATTGTCAGTCTTGTACAAAATGAGTATCTATTTCTCATCTGTCCCTCCTTGCGTTGTTCTTTGGAGCAGGATACACTTTTACCTTGTGCAGTGGGTGTTTTCAAACTTCATCATCCAAAATATTTAATATCTAGAAATCTGATGGCCATCATCCTTCTCTACCTTTTAGCAGCCCAATCTAAAGAAATTCGCATGTTAGATATATGTTAACAGGGAACAAACAAAACTTAATTACACGCAATGACCCTTAGTATAGATTAGATGGACAATGTCCTCAGGCACATGGTGTGAATCTTGGGGTTTCCTGTGCAAGGCCAGGAGTTGCACTCAATGACACTGATGTACCCCTTCCATCTCAGCATATTCTATGATTCTATGACTATTGAAGTGTAATTAAGCTTTGCAGTGATGCTAACATAAATTTGAGCAATATATTTCTAAAACCCCACTCCTTTTTCTCCTGTTTTATGTGCTTTGCCATGCCAAGGCTTTAAACAGAGTGCTAAGGAGCATGACACCACTTCAATAAAGCTTTCAGTTGTAAAAACACTCACTACTTTAACCATGGAGCATCCAGGTCTATCAGTGCCTGTCTGCTTGAAACCTAATATGTATAGACAGTGCCAAAACACTTAACATCTTGTAAAACTGAGATATAGCTCAGTTGTTAGTAAAGTCTCACTTAATACAGTTGATCAATCATAGCTTTGCCAGTCCTACGTGCACTGCCAGGAAGCCATCCTATATGCATTTCTTGGTACATCCTGGGAGACAGCTCATTTGGCAATGCTGCTGTACTACTGCCTGCAGTGGTTGTGGAAAGCTTATACCTTTAGGGAAGGTTATACCTTCCCACTAAGATGGTGCCAAGACCACAAATTATTGTCTAGGTGTCTTGTGGATGAAAGTTACTGAGTATCTAGCCAACAATCTCCAGAGATGATGGCATTGGGCTCTCTCAGAATGGGTATTAAAAACTCCCAAGATCTGGGTCAATTTTTTTTCTTGACACATAACACTAAGGCTTTTAATGGAACTAGATGCAACTGATATTGAACAAATAATATCAGGTAGGACTTTGCATAGGTGTTGCCACTGTGTACATATTGCGTAGGTACACCCATATACTGTGCCTACTGTATCTGTAGTTGTACTACAATATAAGTTTTCTCTTACCAGAGCTCATTTTAGGCAGAAACACTGAGTAATTTACATGGCAAATGTGGGGTTTACCCCATTAGGTGGTTTAAGATGCTGAGATTAACTTACATATATACTGCAGTTTTTCTACCACTACAGACTCCTAGTATTAGCAGTTTTGGATCATTAGTTGCCACAGTTAGCAGACAGATATCTATTATTTAAGTTAACACTCATAAATTTCCCCTTTTCAGAGTACTTCAAAACAAATTTCGGTTTTATAAGCTTTTATGAGTGATTTAAAAATTGTTTCAGTAAAACATTTTTTAAGTGTCATTGTATAAGAAAGTTGCTTAAGAGTATGGGAAAAATGTGGTACAAGAGAAATGCAAATCTGCATAAGCCTCATTGTGATTTAACCCTTTTAGAACTGAGAGTAGCATAAAGGGCTTGACTTTTTTTTTCCGTGCAAATGTATATAGACTGCACACAGTAAACCCCTCATTTATACCACGGCCTTGACAAAAAAGTGTTCAATTAATCTACAAAATGTAGAGTCATCATCTCAAAAAAGTAATTCACTTCTTTAAAAACTAGGAGGAAAATAAATATGATGCAGTAAAATTGTTGAGTAGAGGAATCTATCTGGACATTTCACAAAACATTTCATTATGCTGATAATTCCCAGAAGTGCTCTCAAGAGTGCTTTAAGCTGAGGATTACTGCACTGGATCTGATGGACTTTTTTGTAGCTCCTTTAAAAGGCAGTGAACCGTTTTTCTATTTTATTTAAATAATGCCCCTTAAAATGGATTTTTAGAGGTATAATAACTCCTTAAGAGTCAGTTATGCTAAACAGTTTCTCTTGATAGAAATGTTGTAAAACTCGTTAACTGCACAATTTCAGATGCTGGCTTGGTGAACACTAACTGACATGTGAATGGCCAGAGTTTGTAAAATAAATTGAAATAGTTGTTGTATCACACAGCTAGCAATGCACGAGTTGTAAGTCACAAGGGGCTCAAACCTGACAGAAAATTACTTCAAGATGAATGAAAAGTGCTTGTTTCTCTTTATTAGTTTTTAGAGAACAATGAAAATGTTGAATTGTTTACAGAAGGGTTGATTAAATGTGGTCAGTAGGGCCGTGTCCTTACTGCTGTTAGCCTTCCCAGCACCCAGCTCTTTCCCTCCACCCCATGCATCTTCTTACAGACTATAATGGTCACACATCTGTGTGTGAAATGTGCTCATTTTGACATTCCTCTGCTGCTCTGAGCTGTTGAGGCCTTTGTTAGGTAAAACACTGTTGTCAAGCCTAACAAGCAGGTCATGCAATTTACTGGACACTGCAGCAGAGAATAGCCCTGCTATTCTGCATCTAACAATGCTTGGTTCAATATCGAAATACATATGTATTTTTTTTCTTTGTTTGGCCCTGATACTTTCAATATTTTGAAGAAATGCATATTTTGCATTAAAAAAAAAAAATCTGAAATGGGCTTGACATCACAGCACACAGTCCGTTTTATTCTTTTTTGTTAGATATATTGCAGTGGGAGAGGGGAAAAGAGACTTCAGCTGTCCTTTTCTGAGCTAAATTCATTTTCTATGTTGTACTAAAGGCACAAAGAAGAGATGCATCGTGCCACACCATATTCTAGCAGATTATTTGGTCTGCTTTCAAAGCAATTCAAATTAAGGCCACTTTAGGAGAAGTGGTATTTGCACAAGATGGCAACAACAGAAAATGTCCCTTTGAGGCAGTGACTTTAAAAACATCTTAAAGATCAGGTTCATTTAGCAGCAATCAGGAGAATAAAAACCACTGGGTATGTTACTATGGCTGTTGAACAAAATTGTCTTTTTTTTTGTTTTCCATCCTATTCCATAGCTTTCATCCCTTCCCCCTCTTCCCCAGAAGAAAAATCAACTACTACTGTGCAAGGGTTTGAATGCTATTTGTGGCAATCTGTCACTTTGCATAGTGTTCCACCCTGATGTGAAAGCAGGATTTTCTTTTTTTTCTATCTGCAGAACATGCTTTTCCAGGCCTATTATGTGTATAAACAATGGCATATGTAATTACCTTTCTGGGATGACAATTATTTCCCTGCATAACAACTGAAGTTAAGGCAATCGATCTTGCTGCCCCCCACCTTCAAATAAAGGCTATCCTAAATATCAAACAAAAAAAATCATTTTGGGATGAAATCAAGGCTTCTTATGTCAGCCTAGTAAGGGACAGATACTATCACTACAGCCTCTAAATGTCAGCATGATCTTTTTTTTTTTTCCAAGCAGTAATTGCTTTACATTTTGTTTCAGATTGAGTCATTTCAACCTTTGCCTATAAGCCAGTTTTGGCACCCCACCTCCTTATACTGAAAACTTTTGCACTTTTGCTAAGGCGGATTTCCTTGGCAATTCTGTGGGTAAGAAAATACCATACCTGTCATGTCAAAACTGTTGGAGGGTGCGAAACGCTGACTTTCTTGTCTTGCTTCAAGCTACAGGAGGTTATTTAGAGTGGTGGGCTGAAAGAGTGAGGGATGAAGGAGAGGTTTTTTTTCCCTTTCCCCCATTGTGTCCATCTTGCTGTGTATGATTACAGTCCTCAATGGACAAGAAACATCCATGCCTTCAGCTGGACAGGTCTGGGCAGATCTGCCTATAGACAGATCTGTCATTTTTTCTCTGTATCTCGCAGTTTAACCTACCTCAAGGTTTCCACTGTTGTTTTAAATCAAGGGCCTGATCCTACAAAGCAGCATGGCTACGTTTGTGATTAGAATTCAGATCAGACTAAGCTAACCTAGACCCCTTACCACTGAGTAAGGATGGTCCCATTCCTGGTCCTCTGTTCAGAGACCCAGAGATGCTTTTTGCTTCCTCCAGAGACAGCCATGCATGGCTAGAGCTGACACAGGCAACGGTGGCCCAGCAGCAGCTAGGAACTGTACCTGATGTAATTCAGGCTCATCAGAGCAGCCTCATCAATAAGCTGATATCAAAATACCAGTGCAGAACTACCCATCCATACATTTACAAAAACAACCTAAACTACATTTTGTGCCTGGAGAAGAGGAGGGTATAATACCGGTGCTACAATGAAAGTCGCACAGCAGCATGTTTCTTTTTCATTGTTACAAATTGAATTCACAAAAGGCAAAATCTGTTTATCAGCAACAACATATGCATGTCTTGCATCCTTTCTCAATCAAGCTTAAGCAAGGGCTTTTCTGAGTCTTTAGTATGCACTTAATTCTCAGGAAATAGGGTCAAACTGAAGTGGATTTGTGCAAGTTCTTTTTGCACCTGACAATGTTGTTATCAATGTGCCTAACAAGGTAGTCCTAATGCAAACATAACTAAATGAAGGGTGTTTTAATGATGAACCCTTCATTCTCTTCCATGCTACATGCACTAGGAGACTGGCTGCATGAACACCCTTCGTGTGTTATGTGCTTATAAAAACTAAAGAACAAAGGCCAAGAAAAAGCACACACAAAACATAAACTTAAAACCTAAGTAGTGCACATTTCCTTAGGGCATATATACAGGTCTTTTATTAACTGGCACACACTTCAGTTTTCCCTTTATCTTTGTCAGAAAAGACACTGCACAGAAAGAAAAAAGTAGATTAAAATGTTAAAAATTTCCTTTCTTTCCCTTCTTCTCTCCAGTTCCTGTGCTGAAGGGACAGTAAGCATCAAACATACATAGCTACATGCGTTCTCCTGCCCAGGGACAGCATCAGCATATTAATTGAACCTAACGCTGTGAACAGATTTCTGGAATTTATATCTGGTGATGATGTCAACAGAGGGGAATAAGAATTAGCAAAAGTCATTCAGTTTTGTCTGTCTGGTAATGGATAAAAGAGAAACAAAAATCACCTACAAAATGGAAATCACAAACAGCTCTGCTGGGGAGTACAAACACAACTTTGAAACTTTTCTTTCTTTTCCTTTCAATAGACATGAACATCATGAGTCAAAACAGGGGAAATATTAATCCTGACACCAGGATCTTTCTCTAACTCTTTTCCTTGTCAGTTTGAGTAGGTGGTTTTGGAGTTAACCCAAGTGCTGATTCCATCATTGTTTCAACAGTTAATGAGCTTTCTCTAACCAAAAAAAAAAAAAAAAAAAAAAAAAAAAAAAAAAAAAAAAAAAAAAAAAAAAAAAAAAAAAAAAAAAAAAAAAAAAAAAAAAAAAAAAAAAAAAAAAAAAAAAAAAAAAAAAAAAAACCACATTTTCTTTGTCTTGGAGATAGTTCTGAGGGCCATGTTCACCTCTGAGTCTGTGCAAAGAATATCTCTATAAGGTTTGAGCTGAGATCTGTTAATGGGAAAGAGAAATAGGGTATACTGTGAGATGACAACACCCTAAGGTGGTGATACTAGAAGCTAGTGTTACTTGGCATCTATCTTCACTTACATATACCTTCCTTCTATACCTCCTTTCCTAAGGGGATCTCAAAACACTTTACTTGCATAAATCAGGAGTCCTAGCCTTATTCTGGAATGGAAAAGTATTATCACACTTGTTTTAAGGTGAATACACTGAAATACAGGGAAAAAAATGTCATTATCAACAATAACAAAAAGTTGTTGCTAAAGTTGAAAATAGAACAGATCCAGACTACAGATAAACAGATCCCTGCCTTTTCTGTTTCATCCTGTTATGGGTAGAGAGTAATATCCAAAAGTCACTGAGTTATACTGTTCATATGTATTTAATCAGACCTGTTTACAGGATCAAGATACAGCTGTGAAGCCATCCTTCTCTGCAAAAAGATGTAAAATATGTGACTTTTATCTGGATTGCTTTCCTAGGAAATTTGGTCAGAAAGATAAGTTAAAAGTTCTAAGAGATCTGAGAGGTTCAGGTTCTGAGATCTTTCTAATAGAAAGGCCTGTTTGGGAGCTTTGTATTCAATATTGTTCATTTTCCTTTGTGAAAATGTGATGGCTTTATCTCCCCTAATCTACCCTCTAAAACTGCGAGTGGTTTCTTTAAGTAGTATTGTTCTTTTCCTGGTTACATTAGTATTATGAGGTTTTGTCTGATGAACAGAGCAAATACTGCTTCTCACTTGTTTTCATAGTTTCAGCTTCTGTAAAATGCCATGGATTACAGTAATACTGTTTTTCTGTAAGACACCAGGACTTCCTATAAGGAAGCCCCCCTTAATAAGCACAGACACCTTGTTACTTTTATTTCATCTCAGAGTATGTCCAATTCAGCAGTCACTGAATTCAGTCTTATCTGTTCAGATGTTGGGCTTTGACAAACTGCATAAACCCGTCATTGAGGGGAGGACATGTTATAGTTACTAGTCAGGATGTTACAACTTTCCTCATTGTTTATTGCAGATAGGGTAAAGTAGCACAAGCAGAGATAGAGAAGATGAAAGCAAGGTTAGTTAAACACTGAGCTACTTTGTGCTTAAAAAGAGTGATAGTGTCAGGCCAATAGTTCAAAGGTTCAGTGCAAATGCTCTTTGACTATTTGGTTTTTCAGTTGTAAGACTGGTCAGTGGAGAGATACCAAACATCCATGAAAGACAAACTCAAATTCTTCAGAGGAACACCACACGCATAAAAAGTGGCCGCTCTTCCTTCACACACTGATACTTAAAAATTTAAACTTTTTTGACCACTATAAACATTATTTCTGATTTCCTTTGCCTTTGAGTTGCAGGTGGTTTATGTCTTCCCATGGCCCTTTTATTCCACTTTTCTTATCAGGAATTACTTACACAGTAATTCAAATCCAATTTCAATATTGACTACTAGGTTGAAAGTTCTGTGTCAAATTCTGGCTCTCCAGCGTTTTCTGGTTCCATTAAGAACTTATGAAACATTAAGACTTAGGAAAAACAAGGGAAAAAATATCTAGTGAGTGATGTTAGTGAGTCAATTATGCTTGTGTTGCATGGTCCTCTAAGGTCACATTAAACTTGTATTGCTCCTAGTACTTAAAAAGGAACATTTCTATTAAAAATTAAAGCAGGTGAAGAGTGTCTATAGTGCATAAGATAAAATTTATGGTTTTTCTTTCTATCTGGCAGCAGATCACAGCTCTGTCCATCTGTACAGAGCATATATCCCTCTTGCACAATTTCACCAGTATGGCTAGGCAAGCACTAAATAACCTTCTTTGGGGCTGATCTTTACCTTTTTCTGCAGGAAAGCTCTGCTGAATCCCAGCAGTCACTTGGCCCCAGTATCCAGCCAGCTGGAAAGATGGTGCTGGGAGAAACTTCTTTGGTGATGCTGTATGGTGGTGCTTTTCATCAAGTGCAAGGACAACCCTGGCCAGGTCAAGCTTAGAACAGGATACGTGACGGTATGAAGCCATAGGTGCAGTTGGAGTGACATAAGTGATGAATTTTTCCTCTAGGGTTGAGCATCACTGCCAGCTTGGCCTTAACAGGACAGTGAGGTGCTTCCAGTCAGCTCCCTGTGTTACAGTTTCCTAGACATAGAGAGCAGATGTCTTCATCCTGTGTTTGTACAGCAATGAGCACAGAGGGATGCTGTCCTCTGGCTGCTGCACAGTGTCCCACTTCAAATATTTAAAGTAATGCATGAACACTCAGTACTGAGCTTGCCAGTATTGCAGAAAACTGTCCCTCACAATGGCCTACAGTCCATAATTAAAAACCTATTCCACTGACACCTTAAATTTCTGCTTTGGAGAGTAGCCAGGGAAAAGCTCCACTATATCAGCAATTTGTCTCCCTTCTCTGTATTGCAGCTTTCCTTTGTAACACAGATAGATATGACCACTGAAAAAAGTGAGCTGGTGGATGTATTTGTGTCTTCTGCTTTTGCAATCATTTTATGCTCTACCCAGAGGTACCTTTAAAAAGAATATCCTTTTGCCTCTACTTTACATCCCTCCTGGTGAATGCTCTCGTGTGGCCTGAGCAATTTCTCTGGTGTTCTCCTCTGATCAGTCTTATTTTGGTTAAATGTGGGACTAAAAATTAAAACTGTTCAGGCTGATGATGTTCAGTGTATGGAAAGAATCTCATATTCTTCTATTTAGCAACGTCACTGAAGGTGATAATGGTGTGTCATGGTCTTGTGTGCAGCTGCTTGACAGATGGCTAGAAAAATTAACTAATATTCTGATATCACTTGGAAGGAGAAATAATTGGCTCTGTCAGGCTTGGAAAAAATCACCCTACTTTCCTTTTCTACCTCGGTATTTATTAGGGTTTTCCCAAGTTATTCTTGTGTCACTAATCTCATCTGAAAAAACTAGATTCACTGTTCTGAATCTGGAATTAAGTTGATAATAAAGTTAAAAAATCAAATTTATCTGAATTGTATATGTATGTACACTGAATGGTCTGGCTGATATTCTTGGGACAGGTCTACTTCTCCAAATTTTTGTACTACAATTCTGTTACCTGTGAGCCAAACGTTACTCTCACTTTTGGAAGTCCTTGTCTGGCAGGCTGCACAACTCTGATTTTTTTGAGAGAAGTTCTGTATTAAAACTTTCAGTGTTCCCAAAAAGCAGAATCTTCCTCTTCCTGTGAAATTTCATATCTTCAATGTGCCTCGTAACACCAGGCATTAAGAAAAATATATCAATATTTTAAGATGATACCAAGCACTTGGGTCTTTAGGTTTCGAAGATGGTATAACCTATAGATCTGAAGAGATTTGAGGTGTAGTAAGAGTCAAATAAAGATCCAGGAGATAATGTTTTTTATTGTTTGAGTGGAAAGCTTGATAAGGTTTGTCAAGTAAACAACCAGCATTTTTACATTAAAATTATGAAGGAAGCAACAATTACAATTACTAACTCTCTTGTATGTCAGAAAAGGTAAGGTCTCTAGTATCAGCCAGACTGTTTTCCTTCCTAAGAATTCACTCAGTGTCTCCTCTGTCCCTGGATGCCACTTTCAGTTTACAAAAGTAAGTCTGGAGTCTCCTTCAAATGCTGAAGTTGTGACTAATTTTGCCAGTAAAGCAGGCTGGACCCCTTGGCAGAGTTTGCTCTGCCATCCCCTACGAGGCTTCCGGCCTTTTGGCCTTTGGTCCATTCCTTGTCAGGGTCAGGAGGCTCAAGATCTCATTGGCACCAGAAGCCATAAATACTGGTCCTGTAACAGCAATAGCAAGGCAGAAATGAGTACAACAGATGACACCAAAAAAGTAATTTTATTTAAGAAAATAGCCATTCATATTTAAATTTTAAAGGTAATAGTACTGGAACTTTAAATTACAGCTTTCAGTGGCTTCACACTGAATCTCTCAATTACTCTTTGTAACTCCCCAGAGCATGTGTGCTGTGACATTGATATTGCTGTTTAAATCAAAAATTACATCTGTGTACACCATGCAGGGATCCTGCCTGTCTCCAATGCCAGCAACTGGGCAGGCATACGAGGAGGTATCGCTCCTAGGTCTGAGCCAATCGTGGTAGCCTCATGCACCCAGAAGGTGGGCTGGGGAATGCTTCTGCAGGTATAGTACTGGTGAAAGGACAGCCATCCCTGAAAGAGGCAAGACAACCCTGTCAGTTATTATTATTGTAATAGCTGTTGAGGTTGCCATAGCACAGAGATGCTGGAGCATCCAGAGATGGCAAGGTGCCTTGCAGTTGGGATGAAAATGGAGAGTGGATAAGTATTTTCCTTCAAAGAGAGCAAAACTATATAGAGCAACCCAAAAGGATGTGGGAAAAGAAATAAGAGTGGAGAAAGTTTTAGGTGTGTTACATTCTGGTGTAAATTAAGTCCATATTATGGATTTTGTTGTTGTTACTAAAAGCTCTGTTTTAATAATTAACCTACCATGATGGTCCCTTCATCTACAGCTCCAGTCCTAGAGACAAGGACAAAGCTGGCAAGGAAAATGCTCAGTTCCGTGTGACCAGAAAATACACTTTTAAACCCTGGAATAGAAGAAGGTCTTAGAAATGATTGCTGTAAAACAGGTTTTTGTGAGCAACCAGCTTTGAAAATGTAGGGGATTGCTGTTAAGGAAAAGGCAAATTTTGTGCTGGTTGTACCCAACACTGATGAAAGCTAGAAGAGATTGAGCCTGCAGCTAACAATAAGTAGGAGACCACTTTGTCCTTGTAGTGACCCTGTCTAAATAACTAGAAATCTGCATACTGTAGCTTAAATCCAGCTGAGACTAGGCTCCTGCCTATTCCTACTTCTAGCCTGGATGAAAAGCATGAGGATGGAGGTCACTTAAACTACTCTGCTCATGCAGTTCAGAGCTATCTGAATAATCCAAGCATTCATTTTAAACAAACAAAGTGCCTGGCACTTTATGGTTCTGAGGAAACCTCCCTGAGATATGGGTGAATTATGGAGCCATTGTGTCCACTGCAGATCGAGTGGGAAATGGCAGTGCAGAGGAATGAATGCTTCATAAGGTAAACAGAAGTGCAAGAGATGGAAAATTTTTCACATTTTATTAAATCATACTTTTACAGTAGTTGTTGAAAGCAAAAAACACTGAATTATATTTAGATAATAGTTCCATAAATAACGCGTGTTTTCACAGCAGTTGCAAAGTCTGGAATTTATGTGCTAATTACAGACCCCAAATCATCTCTGCACAGATTTGCAATTAAAACTGAAATATTTTCATATACAATGTGAGCCCTGTATTCATAGCAACAGCTAAGAGACATGCTGGTTACAGTTTGCTCAGTAAATATGAATATTTTATGTTTGAACACAATTGTTTCACTATTGTTTTCCTTACGTTTGGTATATTAAAAGCTGGAAGAGTTTAAAGCTGAGTGCCACATTGTGGATTATTATTCCCTTTAGAAAAATATTCTGTATGTAGTAAAGTATATGTTGCAGCAATCTAGGGGAATGACAATCATTGAAAGACATGTAGAAAGAAAAAATTCTGCATATGGTTACCTTCTTAATAAATATTGTAAAAAGATATGCTTTTAAAAACCCTGTAGTGCCAACAAAGTAGAGGAAGAATACAAAATTAGGGAGAACATTGAATAATTCAGTAGCTTGTTATGTGATTAGGTCTGATTGGCCCATACTAAGATGCTGCTATAAAAATGATTTCCCATGGTAGCATTGGTCTTGGGGTGGGGGCTTATGATGTCCATAAAATGGGAGAACAAGGCTTACTGGAACTAATAATATCATGCCTGTGCAGAATGATTGATGGTCTTTAAAAAGGCCCAGATTGGTTTCATCTTTCTTCAGATTTTATCACTCACTCTTTCGTAGTCATGTGCAGTCATTAAGGCAAAGAGAGGTAACAAGTGTTTGATGTATAATGCTTGAGCCACTTTTGTCAGAACTGCATTTATTTTAAACTACTCTTGTATTTGATACTCACAAGATGTAGATGTTCTATATTTTTTTCTCCATCTGATAAGAACAGACAGTCCTGTGGTTGGATCAAGAGGTAAGCCAAGCTTGCGTTAAAGCAACGGTGCCAAAAATTGCAGTAAAAATTAAACAGATCCTCCTTCCTTGCACTGGGACCATTTCCATTACTGATTAAATGGATATAGAGCTGCACAGGACTGACATCTTGGGAGAACCTCATATCCTTTATTATTTGCAGTATGCACACACCTTTCAGAATGCTGCTTAAGCTTCTTGGAATACATTATCTGTTTCTGTTCACTTTCTGCTTCGTAATCTGCAGAGAGCCAGTAAAGCTTTTTTAATGTCAGAAGAAATTTCAGATGAATAGGGGAAAAAAACACTTAATTTAACCAATTGAGGAAAAAAGGGGTCATATCCACTTGTTTCTGAAAGCCTACACATCTCCTCAAATATGACAAATCAAGCCAGATATTTTAATCATTTGTTGTAACCATCCTTATCAGCAACTTATTCATAACAATCACAGATGTGTGAACTGAAAACTGTTTGGCAGAATCCCAAAAGACAAAGAAAGAGTATAAAAGGGTTGATCAAGTAGCAGTGTACTGGAGTCATGCTCATTTGAAAAACTTTCCATTATCCTCATTTGTTCTAATAGAAAGAATAAAAGAAATAAATCTGCAGGACACCAAATTTCTGAACCCCATCACTGATACATACTCATACTTTTGTATGTACAAGTATGATTGCAAGACCATATGCATACCTATACCATACACCTGTATGCTTGTACATGGCTGTGCAGATGGACACGCAGATCCTCTCACTTGTGATGTTTTTGTCTCCTATAGAGTCTAATGGTTTTTTGTTTTAACAATTTAAACACTGACTCAACACTGTTTAACAAAATCAAAAGCAGTTTTGGCAATTAATTTCTGCCATCAATAGTACTCTCAAATTGGGCAACTCCCCTTGGAACACGGAGCAGTAACAGCAAAGACTGTGAGAGTGAAAGAGCAAGACAATTCATTAGACAATTCTGCAGCAGCTAAAAGTGGTGAGGGATGTCAGACCGTGTTCCTGTGCTTCAGTACTAATGAGATTCATTGCATATTCATAATCCTAAATACAGTCAGCTTCTGATAAAAACTTTTGTCATTGAAGCTTCACAGCAAAAGCAAAGCATTGCACACCTCATGTCGTGGCACTTCCACTAAGCCAGAGCAAGAACAAGATTGATTGTTTTCCAACACAGCCTGACAGTGAGCTAAGAGATACTACCCCAAGGGTTCTTAAACTAAGCTTAGTTTGATTACAAGGCTCCAAGTAATCAAAGAAACAAAAGAGAGGAGGAAAGTGGGGGGAAGAATGTTGTTTTGCCTTGCTGGTGGGTTTTTGGGTTTTTTTTTAAATTACTTTGTAAAGATAAAGGTGACTCTAAAAATGTAGTTTTTCTTATTGAGACTCTAGAGTAATTATCTGTTAGGCATTTGAAACTGTTCATATCAATTTTTATCTTGGAGAAAGGAGAACAGCAGGTGCTAGTAAACTTGTTCCCATGTTGTAGGAACAATGCTGCATGTCTTAATGGATACAAATCTCTAAAACTGTATGAAGTTTCACATCAATATGAATAGCAAAGATTAGTGAACTCAACCTGACAGATATTAAAATCAGGTCTGCCAAGTATTGTGCTCCCCAGAATTCACTTGCAGGTTCCTTTGAATTTTTTTATTTATTTTTTTTTTGTCAGCTCCTTCTTCTTCTCATCATTGTTGCCATTTTTATTAATAATTTTGTGAAACTACCCATCTACTTTGCTGGCAGTCAAATCCTGAAGATACACAGCTCTGCTAGCCTTTAACCTGTCTGCTGGGACAGCTGTTAGCATTCCCTGAAGTCAAAGGGAAACGTATGTTTCAGCACCCACTTTGAAAAATCCTTGAACATTTTCTCACTCATAGAGATATCTTCAGCTGGAATGCCAGCACATTTCCACATCTATTTGACAGGTAAACAGTCTATGAAATATACATAAAATTAAATAAAAATTAAATAAAACGGGACAATAAAACAAAGGTGTAAAAATCTGATTACAGTGAAAGATTGGATTTTTTTTCAGTAGTTATAAAATTGCATATGTGGGAAAAAAAAGAATTCACAGTTCAAGAGAAATCTCAAAGATCAAGGATGTGAAGATTTCTCTAAACTGTTAAATATCTCAGTCATATGTATACAGTCTTTGAAAACAGAGAAATCTTGTAGTTATGATTGATTGAAGTAACCGATTATCCACAGATATTTTAAGTGTTGAGACATTAAATTGTCAGCCATATCAGTTTGATTGTAGTAAAACATGAAAACATTTACTTTTGTCTGGTTAGAGAAATTTATTTTTCCCAGAATGACAATCCTTTAAGTAGAAACCAGGCAGCTTGCCAGCTGTCCATGTCATACATTTGAAGTTTGTAAATGCAACCATATTTTCAAAAGTTTTTCAAGGTCCAACGTGTGCTCCAGAGGTCTTGGGCAAATAGTCTTGTAACAAACAGATTTCTATGTACTGCTTTGATCTCCCTTAAGCCTGGTATAGATTAGTATTTATTCATTACAAACCAATGAATGGCATAGACAATAGTTTGCATTCAAGGTGTACACATATTCAGAGCTCTTCAATTATGTAAAATATTTCCATTAAAAACCACTAACCCTTCTTGGACTGAAGCTATAGGAACAAGTTTGATTAATATGTTTTACAAGCCTGAAGTAAATGCTCATCATATCTGCCAGCAAGCTGACAGCTTTCAAAAACAACCTTTGTTCTTGGGATAAGTAATTTGTGTGATCTTCTTTAAGATACCACACTCAAAACCTTAGAGGGAGAAGGTGTTACATTCAAGCAAAATCTGCTCAAAATGTGAATGCTGTTAAGTCTGCTTTGCATTCCCAAACCTTGGTATGCATTATTTGACAGGATAGTGACTTTTTAAGAAATTTGTTGTTCTTGCTTGTCAGAACACCAGTGCTTTCCCATTAGGTAGAGGTGTACTTGACAAGCTTTTTACCTATGTGCAGGAAAAAAGCCTGGGCATAAAGATTGCCAGATGTGTTAAAAAATTACATTCAATTGGCTGGAAAAGTAAGGAAGTAGACCAAAATTTGGAGGACAACAAGGGAATGAAATAGCTGAATCCATGACAAGCAAAGGGAACAATTCCATCTTTCTGGAGTGTTAAATGTTTTCTCCTAACTGGAGTACTAACACCTCTGCACAAAGATTTCGGCAGTGGTATGTTTTGTCGTCAGTATTAATGAGCAAATATCTCAAAAACATGTCAGATGGTGAAAAAATGAAACTGTGGTTATCCATTACCATGGGAAAATATATACTTCCTAATCTCTTCAGGCAGAAAGGTTACTCTACAGCATGAAGCATTACATTTGATTCCTTTTAGATAGCCAAACATTGCACTCAGTTTCTAATTTCAAAGCTTGTAAAGAGCATGCTGCTTAAGTAGTGATGTATTTATATGTTTATATGAGTTGCTACTGTGAATAATAGCAATGAACCAATCCAACCTTGTTTAAAAATTCAGTCAAAATATTTGACCAAATATTTGAAATCACCTTGATTTCAAGCCAGATAAAGGAATTAATCTTATTTTTATCTATCACTGTGCCCTTCTGCTTTTGATCTGTGAGTCTGTGTAGAGTAGAAGAGATGCCCTTTTTTGTTTGCCTATCTCCACTCAACTAATCTTCTCTTTTACAGATTTTGGGTAAATCCAAAGTAATGCAGTCTTAGACTGAGGTCTAACTGTTTGCTTTGCAGTCTAACACACTAAATAAAACCTATGTCCAAAGCGTGTCACACAGGTGACACCAAGTGTCCTTCTCAAAGTGAGGTGAGCAAACCTGGATGTGCTCCTACACCCAACCAATCATGTTTAGTACGAAAATGTTACATTGGTTCCTGTATTATTTACAGGTTTAGACCACCAAAAAAAACACATCCGTACTTAATTGCTGGTTGAGTTATTGCTATACTTTTAAATATGGGATTGTCTGAACACAAACTAGCTTACAACCAGATCTTGCATGAGTCTCCAGTGGCACTATCACATCCTTGCAGGTTCTGTAGTATTGTCCCACAGGACAAATCTGGGGAGTCAAGCTTGATTTCAGGAGGAAACAGACCTTCAGCTGGAGCGTGGACAGACAGACAGGTTGCTGTGTAGTGTGGGACCTTGCAAGGAGCTGGCAGAGACAGTCAGAGCTCAGAAGACATCTCAGTCACTGCAGCAGCCTCCCACTGGCCATATCCATTTTAGAGACCCTCCGAGCAACTTATTGACAATAGTTGGTTCTTACCTTTTCCATCCTAAGACAACATGTACAGACATGGCCAGACAAACACAGCAGGGGCGATCATCCATCCTAACTATATGTTAGTACAATTTTAATTTACCTTCATGCTAGGGAGAGGATTGGTGCACTAAAAATAATAAATAATACCTGATTTAGTCCAAAGTAAGGAGTTCATTCCTTCTTACAAGCAATTTATTTCCTTAAAAACTTTCTTTAAATTATTCTTACCATAAGACACTGGAAAGTCCAGATTTTTTTATTCCTTGCTCACTTTTACCTGTTTTGCTGTAATTCAGCTTCTTTTTGTAGAAGAGGCATTATTTTAGTCCTCTCAGGTTATACTTCTCCAAGTCATGAAGTGCTGTCTTATTTAGGAGAGTGCAACAGTTTTCCCAGAACCAACATGAGTCTGGATTTTCCCACCATTTTTTAAAAGAAACTCAAAGCCCTGAAATTAACAGTACTAGTGCCTTTCAGTCTACGATGGGGGGGTTGTTTTGTGTTATTATTACTAAATTAAAGAGGCAAAGTATATTTCCACTTATGCATACTGTACTTAATAAATTTCTAGCTTCAGAATTTTGGAGGGAGATCATTCAATCCCGGTGATTTGCTATTACCCAATCTTTCAAATTGCTTCATTGTTTTCATTACATACATCAACTTCTTAAGCACATATTTTTATTTCCTGTGAAAAATGACCTTGGAATAGAATTTAGAAACAAAAACATATTAAAAGCCTGAGAGAGCTGATTAACTGGAAAAAGGTTGTGTTCTGAGTATTGATAAGTGTTTACAATGAGATGTAATAAAAACCTATAAATATTTGAGGGCTTTTAACAGTAATGGTTGAGAAAAAAAAAATTATTGGCTATGTCATTGAAATATTTATCCTGATGTATCTATCTTATAGGAGAAAATGACAGCAGTATTTCAGACACTGAGGTATGGCAACTGGTTTTGATTTTAAATCTTTAATCACAACCACTAGAAAATATGAAAAAGAAAATAGAGCGATATGTCTGGAAATTTTATTTGAAAGCATAATCCACTGAATTATGCTGCAGCATCCCAGATTAACCTTCAGAATCCCCATTGGTTTGATAAAACTCCAGTGAAATAAACAGTCAGAAATAGCATTCTTTTGACATGAGGATTAATGAAGTGGAGAAAGGAAGAAATGAAAGAACAGGGAAATTCAGCATACAACCCATCTATCCCCTCACTTTAGCACATGATATTGTCCACACATGTACCATTTGCACTGGTAATTAATTTAATAATATTGTATCTGTTCTAAAGTTTCTTTGTATCTTCTTGTATCTGTTCTAAAGATTCTTCACTCTTAACTGCTTCTGACCTGTCAGTATCATCCATTTTTATTACCTGATAGAGTATCAGTTCCAAAATTTCTTTGAGTTCTTGAGGCCCTGCCTTAATTTTATACTTTTCTAAACACTTATGAAAACAAAGGAAGGATGATTGTTTCCAATTGTTTTAAGGGAAACCTGTAGGCATAGGAGTTATGTCCGGCTTAGTCCACATGAACAGCCTTCATTTGGCTATAAACTCAAAGTTCTGTTGAAAGGTAGAACCAAATGAGATTGAGTAACCATAATTATATCTGTGGAGAGCCATGTAAAGGTTTCAAGTCTATTGACTTTGTATTTATTTCCTATTTCACTATTGGGACTCATATTTTGATAACTTATATCTGGGTGGGGTGCTTGACATGCCTGAAGGACGGGATGCCATCCAGAGAGACCGGGACAAGCTCAAGAAGTGGGCCCATGGGAATTTCATCTGGTTCAACAAGGTCAGGTGGAAGGTCCTGCACCTGGGCTGGGGCAACGCCCAGTATCAATACAGGCTAGGGGATAAGTGGACTGAGAGGTGGGCTTAGAAGGACTTTTGCATACTGGTAGATGAAAGGCTGGACATGACCCAGCACTGTGCACTCTCAACCCAGAAAGCCCATTGTGTTGTGCTCTGTGTCCAAAGAATTGTGGCCAGCAGGCCAATGGAGAAGATTCTGCCCCCCTACTCTGCTCTAGTGAAACATCACCTGAGGTGCTGTGTCCAGCTCTGGGACACCTCTCCTATGAAGGCAGGTTGAGAGAGCTGGGTTTTGCTCAGCCTGCTTAAGAGGAGGCTCCAGAGAGACCTTAGAGCACCTAAAGCGACAACAAGAGAGCTGATGAGGGACTTTTGACAAGGCTATGGAATCACAGAACAAGGGTAATGACTTTAAACTGAAAATGAGTAGATTCAGAGCAGATATGAGGGAGAAATGTTTTAAGATGAGGGTAGTGAGAACACTGGATCAAGTTACCCAGAGAAGTGGTAGTTGCCCACCCTATCCCTGGAAACATTCAAGGTCAGGTTGAATTGGGCTCTGAGTAACCTGATCTAATTGAAGATGTTCCTGCTCATTGCATCAGGGTCAGACTAGGTGAACTTTAAAGGTCCCTTCCTACACAAACTATTCTATTATTCTGTATCTTACTATTTAATTAAGGGAATACCTTGTGCTAGTATTGTTTGCTCTACTTGTCATGACCTAGTGATAACTACCTGATGCTGTAAAAGGGTTGATCACTCTCCAAAAGCATACTTCTCAATTAAACAGGCAAAAAGCCACTCTTTTGATCAATAGTTCTAAAGAGTTTTTCTTCTCAACTTCAACCAGTCCAAGATCAGATACATCCTCAGGCTTTCAATGCTCAGTGGTGGCAATTGGCTTGCTGCAGGTACCACCAAACCAGCAGCAGTATCTGCACTGGTGCTGTGTATGTCACTGGGAATTCGGTCTTTTTTAATGAAAAGGCATGAATGGGTTTGGTCATTGTTTCAGATGTCTGTGTTTGAGTTTGCAATGTCCTTTTATCCATTAGGTTTTCTTACTTCTTGTCTGGGAAGGAGAAGGCTTCCTGCCCGTTTTCCTCTTGCTGTGGTCATGGTCACAGTCACCTATATGTATAGAGGAATATACTCATCTTATGTGACTGTTCAATCTATCTGGTGTTTGGTCCTGTGTTATTTCATGGTAATAGGACAAACTGACAGTTTCTTGTAGAAGAAGTTGCATGCTTAATAATGATGAAAAGAGTAAAATGGTCTTTTCCAGCAGGGGAAATGGTTCTCTAATTCCTATTTTGTAACAAATTTTTCTTCTCCCTTCGAAAATGCAAATCAGCGTCATTGCATTTGGCAGGTAAAAACATTTTTTATTAGATGGAAAAAAAAATTAAATTTAAACACTCTATGAATTCAATCTTCTTTTTTCTTTCCCTGAATCTTCAGCAAGAAATTGTGGTAACATTGAAACATGTAAAAAGTGTTGGTATTTTCTTACATCTACCACTTTCAGTTATTCTTCTTCCCTAAATGTCACCAACATTTTTAATTATACTACTTTAAAAATAAAAAATAAAGCATCCAGATAGGATATCTTTTTCAATTTTCAAAGCAAAAGGCACAAAGAGGAGTTTGTAAAAAAAAAAAAAAAAAAGGCAATTTGGTAGTCAAACTGTTATTCTGTTTTTTGTTTCCTGCAGGATACCTGGGGTTTAGGTATAAAGCTGAGGAAAAATTATTTTCTCCAATAATATTTCCTGATTTTTCTGATTTAGCACTTTGGAATTGTAACATGTTCTCTTAACATTTTTGCTATTATTATCATACTAATCATGAGTCTAAATTAATAAAATTCACCAAGAATAATTTTTCAAAAACAATAATTGCTTCCTTTTTAATATGTTTCCATTTCCAGACTTAATAACGTCCTCCAGAGAATTATACAAGGTTTTCCATGAGCCAAATCTCAGCCTCCCCTTTCTTTTTTCTCCAGTGCAACCTTTGGTGAAACAGCCCCACTGCCAACTGATTAATATTTTCCTTGGTACCACTTTATACCTGCAACCAGTACAGTGGCATTGCAAATGGAGCAGCTAAAGATGCAATCTAGATTTCAAATGGAAAAGGAAATTAACCCATTGCTAATAGGTGGGTGGTTCATATGGCACTTTACATTTAGTTTGTATTTTTGTAAAGTAAATATTTATATAAAATGTTCATGTAATTTATGACGTGTCCATGTGTGTGAAATATATGAAGGTTATTTATGATCTGTGTCAAAAGGTCATGAACAAATTGAATTTATGAAAAGAGATTGCTATTCCCTGGTGATCATGACAGTATGTGTTTCTAAAAAAATATGGAGACAGATCTTAGTGTGTTTGCTGCTTACCAAAACCAATGGCTTTCAAGCTGCTGGCAGCAGCTCTTTACACTAAGTAACGGTATCTGTCACTAAAACAGAGTAGGACATATTGCAACATCAATTATTAATTCGAAGTAACTTCCGCCTGCGGATTACAAGTTGCAGCACCATACATGAAACAGGAGACAACCCCCTGGAAATATACAGGTCTTTCCTTATTCTCTTGTTCTGCTGCAAGCAGTACCCCATGTCTGGATGTAGTGTCCTTTGACAAACACTCTGATGCCCATGTTTTCAGAACATGAGAGAAGTATTTGGTTCAGTGGACACTTTTCTCCTTCTGGGCCAATCTCTCAATCCTTGAGGCAGGTAGAAGGTTGTTGAGTAATACATAAAGTCACTTGATGGCACAACAGGACATCAGTTCTTATTATGAATATAATCATCATAAGGCAGGAAAACAATAATTTTCTTCCCAAAAATTTTCTTTCCATTCCTTTGGTGTGTCAGGAAAATGACAGACCCTCAGCAGACTATAAAACACCATTTTAATATCTCTGATATTCATCAATGAAAGGAAATATGAATGTTACCAATATTTGCACATGTTGTACTAAATGTCTGGAAAGATAACCCTTATCCAAGACTTTTTTGTTGAATTTCTGGCACATTCCAATAACCTTTTCTTTTTGTTTGAATCAAATCATATTCTGCTATCCCTTGTGACAGACCAAACACATTAATAGTGTTTTCACACTGAAAGTTGCTTTCAAATGAGCACCAGCATGCTTTCTCTGTACTTTCACTAAACATTCATATGTCTTCTGTAGGATATGTTAGCATCCTCTTCATTTATTCCTGCAGATTTTGCTGATTAAAGCTAATAAAAGACAGAGAAAAACTGCATATTTCAAAATTACTGGTTAATTGTTATATATTTACCATTGTAACATTTGTGTATAAAAACTGAGATGCTTTAGTGTACTTTGATATATTCATTTTTACAGAAATATTAAAATGAAATGAGTTAGAATGATTCTAATCTTTTTATAATCAAGACACATAGGCTCTTAACTAGCCTATAACCTCATCTTGCAAGGTAGTTACAGATGATACATTAGTTTAAAGTATTTACATAAGCTGTTCAAACACAGTAAACAATCAACAAAAATTTTAGTTACATCATATTAAGTCTTGCAGTTCATAAGTCATTTTTAGTGAGCACATACATATATAAACATTTGGTTAAGTGATTGCAAAGAGTAGGTGATGACCTCAGAATTTCTCCCAGCACTAATAGATTCAGTATGAGGTTCTTTGCTGTTAGATATTAAATGATCCCATCACCAATTAATCTGAATATTTGCTTTAATACAGTTCTTTTATGACTGAAGTTTAGAGATATTTTCTTAGACTAGTTATATTTTAGTGGCTTAAACTCGTAATAAGTATTAGCCATAACTTGACAATATAGATTATCAGAAAGAATGGTTTTAATACACTTAGAGTTAATTTTCTGGAAAATTATAATTACTTCTTTTTTAATCAGTGTATGAGTTCACAAAGTGAGAAAATTAACTTTCTAAATATGGTCAAATTCCTATTTCTTCAATTCCTTTCAATGTACTATTGCCTGAGTGAGGGATGAATAAATGTTAGACTGTGGTAAATATAGCATCCAGCAGAATTATGTGTATTCCTGCTGTTATTAAGAAGAAGTTATCATTCAACATTATACTGCATACTAAATTGGATTTACCTGACCATGATAATGTTTATAAACTACGAGTACTCCATTGTTCCTCTTTGTAAAGAAAGGGGCAAACCCAATCCTTTTATACTATAAGTCAGTATTTTCTTGGGTTTTTTTTTAGTTTTTATTTTCCAAAAGTTATCAAATCAGGTTCTCTGTATCTCAGCTACTAGGCACATAAATTATCAAACTAGGAGAAGTAGGATTTTTTTTAACCTCTGGATTGTTCAAGAAATTATTATTTAAGAAGTACACAAGAGGAGAGATCTTCCATTGAAGTGCCTCTGAAAAGAGAGTTGTGGGTCAATTCACATCAAAAGAGCTGCTAATCAGAAGGGCCCAAGGATAAATTTCTAAAAGAAAACCTAATTTTATTTGAGTACCAGTATCTATCACCATCCATTAACCTTATTCCAGAGATTCATGTGAACTAATTTTATCACAGAAAATAATCAATAATTTCTATTATGATCATAAGTTTGATCATAATTTTGAAATTGTTTTCTTGTCTTGTGGGGTGTTTGAGGGAGTTTTTTTAGCATATGAGTAGCAGATAAAGTCCACAGTTGATTTTTTAACCATAGTTTCTCTAATAAGCAAGCCCTCAGAACTGTAGGTGGACTGCGAGGAGATTTTGGTAGTGTTCTCAACATATTGAGAAAAATCCATTTTTTCTACTATTATTTGCCTTTCTAAATTAGTCTCATGACGATGTTTGTGGTGACCATCACCAAAAAAAAAA
>NW_020955197.1:2779744-2832547 GCF_003031625.1 Empidonax traillii
TTTCTATGTCAACAGGTTTATAATGAGCAGTGGCTGTGTCGACATGGAAGTTCATCCCACATTCCAACGCCAAAGAACTTGCAGCCCCACCCAGGTGTCTCTTGGACCTTAAAAATGGGAATGTTTCAGCTCTGGCCCTCTGGGGGTGTCAGCCAGTCCTCAAGATCCAAACCCTTGTACATCTCTTGGTTGCCAAAATTTGCCAGGACGCATGTCCACCTAAAGAAGTAAACTGCCACTGCAAGAAAATGGTATATAAGATGTGTATTACCATTCCTCTTGGACAAAAAGTTAAACTGTTTGCAAACAACCTTCACTTAGTTCTCAAGGTTCAGTGCATATGGAGCTTTAAACTGCTTCCAACACAGCATTTCTCTTACCTCTTCTTCCGCAGCAAACTAAACTGCTTTTAGATAACTGTTTCCACAAAAATTAAGTTCATGTTGTATAACAGTACTCCAGACTAATTTTTTTCCTAATAGCCCATAATTTTAAAGTTCCTCATATATATATGTATATATGTATATATGTATATATGTATATATGTATATATGTATATATGTATATATGTATATATGTAGAAGAGACCATAAACATGTATAGTCTCCTAGGCTTAAAAAGTGAGAAATTCCATACGTATCTATATATGTGTGTGTCAGTATATGATCTCTCCTTATTTAAAGGACTACACAAAATGTTTGTCAGCATTTTGTTACAGAGAAAATAGTGGGAGAAAAAGTGGCTTATTAATACCTGCAGTATCACTGCCATCTGGAGAGGTTCAGTCCATACTGGAGATGTAAAATTTGGACTCAGATTTCTGATGTGGGATCCCAGACCTCCAGTTCAATCAGTCGAAGTTATGCCTGCAGTTTTAGCCAGCATTCCACACCCATTTGGCACCTGCATTAAGGACTACACAGGGTGTAGAGCAAATACAGTGTTAGTCCCATTGAGCTTAATAAACACCTATGAAGGGGGAAAAAAATCATAGTTCATCTGTGGATCTCTTCAATAAGTATCTTTTCTATAACTTAAAAATGTCCTAAGAGGTGCCAGTATAAAACAAAAGAGTTTCAGTACAGTCAAGATAAAAATAAAAAACACAAATAAAAACATATGTAGGCCTTTGGAAAAAAGCTAAAAATTGTCTTCTACAAAACCCCAAACACTCATTCCCTTGTTCTTCCTGCATCTCATGAGGAAAGGGTGGTTCTAGGTTTTCTCTCTAGATGAAGAACCTATCAGCCTATTCCCATCCAGCACTTCTTCCATTATCCACATTATCCCGCTTTCTCTAACACCTGCTACAAAATATTTCACACTTGTTCTGCCTCACTCAAGGTACAGGGAAAAAGGACACTGGCACCATCAAAGGTTGTGCCCAGCACTGTAACTGACTCTTCCAAAGCAAGCCATCTCTACTGCACTTGTGTTATGTGGGTAAGGGTGTCTGTTTCATAGACATCTATCAAGGAACAGCATCAGCAGTACAGGAGTTGATACTTCAAATTCAGTGTGAAAGAAAGGACTCATGAGATTCCCATGACCAGCCGTCTCTTATGATTTTCTCTCTCATAATATGTGATATTTTGAAGATGGAGTGCTGCTGCTATTGCACATGAGTAGCCTGTGGCAATGAGTGAGGAAGGGACTTTTCCAAGGCCCACACAAGGAAATGTATTATAAATACATTTAAAAACCATGTTAGCTGTATGTGTTCAGATGACTTATTGAGATGTAGCCTATTGTAACACCACAAAATCTATTACATACATCTATCATTGTTTAATGTCATACAGCTTTCATCAAACACATGTTGGCCAAGATTATCTTGTCCTTCCAGATTCATGTTGGTTCAGGTACACCGCAAAGCTCAGAGTAGTTCTTTCCTTGTCCTACTCCTTGTCAAGAGTGGAAGAGCCTGAAAACTGTTTTATTTCCCCTTAAGTAACAGGCTCTCCAAAGGCCTATAGACAAACTTGGAATAGATTTGTGTCTGTCCATGCAGGGGCCAAGCTATACGCTCCAAAAAGGTTCGCACTGAAAATGTTCTGCAGCAAAAAAGAAGGGGACATTACAGATGCTGGATATATTGTCTGAGACCGTCCTCAGTGGCCCAGTCTTCACGAGGAGCACCAGGAGAGAACTCTTCAAGAGTGCAAGAGCAATGCAAAGCATTTGGGGTGTCCATTAGATGTAGCCTTCTTAGCTTGAGTCATTAATTCAAGTATGAGTTATGTCAGAATAGAATAGAATAGATCAGAACAGAACAGAACAGAATAGAATATTTCAGTGGGAAGGAACCTACAATACTGTGATAGTTTTAGTCTAGGCTTTCCTGGTGACCAGTTTGTAACCAAGGAAGTAGCCAAGTACCCAGTATTCCATACAATTTTTACGTAACCCAGAGTATAAATAAGTCGGAGATTAGAGACCTTGCTCTCTTCTCTTCCAGCGAGGTTTGGGAACAGTGGGTCCCTGCGTTGGTCTCACTTATCTAAGGCTGAGGCCTGCAGAGTCCACCGTCCTGCCACGTGGAGGTTTGGAGAGTGCTGGCTGTGACTGCCAATCCTGCTGTTCTAAGGGACGTGGTGAGATCTGTTTGGTTAGTTATCAGTATAGTTCTTGAGTTTGATCTAGTATACCTGTTTGGTGTCCCTTTTGTTCCCTTTCGTCCCCTTTTTTCCCTTTCCCTATCCCTTCGGGGGTGGACCCCCTTTTTCTGTGTATATAGCATCTTAAGTGTACATAACTGTAATTTACATAAATATAGATATATTTTTGCATAAGCAGCTTGACTTTGGGTTCTTTAATTTTTATAGTTTCTTTTCCTTTAACCTAAGGGAAGAAAGGAGGGGGGAAGGGGGCTGCTGTCGTAACTTTTGGGCATTTGGCAGGGAGCCAGGTCCAAACCCTCACAAATACTTATCCACCCGCCTCACCACTTCGTGTCTGACCAAAACGCATGTTATTGAGGGCATTGTCTAACATTGTCTTAAACACTGATGGGTTTGTGTTTCAGTATTTGAAACTACCTTTTCAATAAAGAAATGTTTCCAAATGGCAAGCATAAACCTTCCCTGATGCAGATGTAAACCATTCCCACATGTCCTGTTGCTGGATCCCAGGATCTCCCTCTTCACTTCTCCTCCTCAAGAAGCTGTAGACAGCAATGAGCTCACTCCACAATCTCCTTTTCTCCAAACTAAACAAACCTAGAGTGCTCAGCTGCTCCTCAACTACCCAAGCTTAGGCCAAGAAGGACCACAGCGGAGCTTGCCATCTCGTGTTGGTAGGCCTATTTCTGTCTGTCCAAGCGTGTCTCCTTAAAAATGGAAGTTGATTTACAGGACCACAACAGAGTTGTTCCAAAGGTCAAGGACAAAGAAGCAGTGTTGTCATGATATACAAATTATTATTAATAAATTATAAAATAAAACAAGCTGACCTCTTTTGCTCTCCAAAACTGAGGCAATTGTTTGCACCACGCTAAGATACAAATTTCTGAAAGTAACCCAAGGGCTGTATTCCTGTCTGCAGTTTGTACTGGCCTGTAAAATGATCTGTCATGGAAAAGTGAGCAGCCATACAGCTGCCTAGTGATCCCCACATAGGTGGGCACCATGTCCATCCTGGTGGCTGCTACTTAGTAAGGGAGGAGGAGTGAGTCTACCACAACTACAGATTAACCCTATATTTCCCAAGGAGGGGGTCATATTCTCTACTCAGAAGATAAAAGACAGTGAGGTGGACACAGAATTTATTTCCGGATCCATAAGATAAGCACTTTAATAAAATATCCTGATTTAGGGAAATTAAATTCTGGTATTATTCCAGGTTTTCTGGAAAATTACTGTTTCCACATTAACCATTTCTAGATATTGAACAAACTTGTATACCACTGATAAAAAATGTGAATAACCTTATATTTTCTATCCACTCTCACATGGAACAATGCAAGCACTTATACTGTTATACCCTTTTTACACTGGAGAAAAGATTTTTCAATATTTACATCACTCTCCAGAAGTTATATTCAAGTAGTACAAAATTTCAAACAGTGGTAATAGCAGAGGTGGGAAAAATCTGGTTTTCCTTTTTTTTTCCTAGCTTGTTGTTAATTTAATGATATGTGACATTGCTATCAGTGCAGTGCAGTAAAAATTAAATGGTACCCAATGTGCACAGAAACTACGAAAATTTTAAATGACAACAGCAACAACAAAAATTATACTTTCCCTTTTCTTTCCTATGTCCTTTGCATTAACATAAGGATATGTGACTTTGTTATCCATGCATTGCAATAAAACTGAAATCAGTGGCCAATGCATCCAGAGAGAGCCTTCAAATAAAAAAAAAAAAAGAAATTTAAAAATTATACTCCTTTGCATCATGTAAGGGATAGATGATGTAAGAAACAAATTTTACTTCACTGACACATCACAAATAATATGTCAGCTGTGAACCTATATTTCTTTCTTATCATGAAGGAGAAAAAAAAAAGTACTTTGGAACAATTTCTTCAAATTTCTTCTCCTTTTTTAAACACTAAAAATATGTTTTAAAACATTTCTTATGTTAGAGTCATTGTGTTTACATATTTCCTAAATTAATGCTTTTTTGGTAACATATTTGTGTCTAACATTACTCACATAAATAAAAATATACAGTCATTTTATAAGATAATAGGCAAACAGACATCTGCATGCAACATTTTCCTCATTAGATGTGTTCATTTTAGCATATTTTTATGACTTCACTGCAGAGTACAATGTGCTGATTTAAATATAGTTTATTATGTATGGTAACAACCCAAATGCTTTAGTTATGCTCAGAGAATTGTTTAATAAAGGAGCAGTTAACACTACTGTTGTGTGAGGTGATGTGACCTGGAAGAATATACCCACAGGCACAGCGGGAGCAAAAGCAGTAGCTCCTCATCTGTGATCAGTAAACTGCTGATGGTCCACAGGTCCGTTCTTCAAGATGACAAGACTGCCAGCTCACTATCCTTGTTTACACCTACTAAACACCATTGCAAATATTTAGGCATGTATTAGGTGACTTAGCATTTTTTTTTTCCACTATGTAGCTTTCATCATTAACACAAAGATGCATAGGTTACATTGAAAATAGGCACTGGAACACAGAGTCGTTTTAAAGACCATGAGTTTTGAAAAAATCTGGTCTATAATTCAAAACAACAACAGTATATGAAAGGCATCAGTCTAGAAGGCTTAGATCAAATCTTAATCGGAGTGAACTCCATCCTTGGGTGTTGCAAAGCAATTGTTGTAATGGTTTAACATGAGCACTACTGTCACAGCCAAAAGCCCTCTTTTTAACAGGAGGAACAGAGAGTTCAGCCACTGGCAACATCAGACCAAGTCTTTAACACATAAGCAGATGAGGTATCTGTGAGTTTAAGTTTCATTAGGATGCATTTGTATAATGAGGCAAAAATCAAGTAACCGGAGGGGCTGATAATCTGGTTGCAAAAATGCACAAAGGCACTGTTTGAGCACTGTTGCATCATGCTGCAGAAGAGCCAGGCAGGCCAAGCTAAGGAAACCAAGGGCTTCTGACAAAGTGATTTACACACTGGTCAGTCTGAACACAGTCTGTTCTGATCTGGATGTATTAAACACTTTCTTTGCTGTGATTGTAAGAACAGAATGAATCCTCCAAACTCTCAGTGCTTTCAGTTGGGTTTGATAGTATTGTTACACCTTCTATGCCCATGCTCAGAAAGATGAATACGTAATTGAGAAATTCTCTCTTCTAAAATATTTTTTAAATCCAACAACAAAAGAGTTTAATCAGAAAGTTGCTCCCTTTCAGGGATAGTTCTGCCATAGCTGTTTGGATAAAATGATTGGAAATCAGAGCTACAGTCATTTAAATAATATGTTAAAAAGCTATTACCTTTCCATAATGCTAGTAATTTTTAAATGGCTCTTGGTTTGATTCATGAACAATACATGAACAGTACATGATTCACATGGGCAATTTTCTTAAGCACTTATCCCCAGAAGAATGTCAGACTGGGTGAAATCTATTGTATATTGCAGCATTTTCATACTTTTTTAGTAGTAGGCTTCAAGGTTCAACTTCTCACAGACCAAAGTTGACAGAGAAGTTGGGGTTGCCACAGAAGATCAAGGCGCCAACAAAGGCTGAAAGATATTATATAGATAATTGTAAAGATCTTGCTGCAGTTCAAGTGCTTTTGAAGTCCTGTAATGACTTCTTACTATCAGAAACTGTCAGGTTTAATTGACGTCAAAGCTTGTTACTAAATCATGAGATCCATAAGTGTGTAAATAGTAGTATTACTTGCTGCTAAGCAAGTAATCACCTTAGTATTAACTACAAAAAAAAAAAATACTTTGCATTTCTTTGAGAGCAGGAAACATAGTGGGCTATACTGAGAGGTGCACTGGTGTATTTGCAGGGAGGATCATGCAACGTCAGGGGATCAGGACCTTCTGCTTTTAATTTAAACTGGCTTGGTGTGAGGGTTGGGTACGTCACTTTTCCTCCATAGACTTGTCCCTGCTGTTATGTATGACTACATCAATAATCACCCACCTAACTGAGATACTGCAAAGACTAAAAATTTCACTATAATCTGAAATTTTCATATAATTTTAATTATTCAAATAGTCCTCCAATTTGAAGTTCAGTATAACAGATAATATGTGATCATAAAGGCAGTCACTTAGGGCTTTGAAACCCTTGTATTAAATATACCTATACTTCAAATGCACAGCCACTGTAGATTTGATTTTAAAAGAAGAGTTATTGCTCATTGCCATTTTGAAACAAACAATATAATGAGCAATATGATCAAAATTCAAAATATTGTTTCTGCTGTGTTTTAAAAGAAGTTGAATTATGCAGTTCGGTACCAAAGTGGCTTAGATTTGCTGAAAGGGTTCTGAATTATGGTAGGCAGATAAGCAGATATAACCGATGAGCAAGATTTAATATGGATCACAATGGGGTTAAGGAATAACTATCAGGGTCTTATGTTACCTATTTACAAGCACATTTGGAAGTAGAACTACAGCTGTTAGTTATACTTGAGGTACCTTCACAAAGGAGACTAGGCAGTAAATTGACGTCTGCACAGCCTCTTGCTTGAGCTGCCTGGGGCACAATATTTCAGTTTTGCAGATCGTCCAGTTAAAGTCCATCTACTTATCAAAGTTTTGCGGAAACCTTAACACAGACTTTATCACTTGACACCCTTACAACTCTTCTACCCATCACACACTGGAGGTTCCCTGGGGGAAAAAGTAGTGTGGGTAGGATCCTAGGTAAAGCGTACCTTTGGGACACATTAAATTTTAATGAACCCCAGTTGTACTTCATTTTGGGAAATGATTCCTCTTTTATTGTTGAGTTAGTTAGGTCAATAATCAGGTTCCTAATATATTTAACAAACCATCAGGATACACGAAATATCTTACCAGATAATCCTCTCTGGAATCCACAGTTCAGTTTTTAAGTATTCCTTTCACTAATCTCTGTAATCCTGTGTTGATAGAGGTCAGTAAAACAGTGGCTAAAGCCTGTATGATAAAACTAAGACTATATTTTGCAATCATTCCTTTTACATTTTTTGCTGCATTTTTCTCAGCCGTTTTTACCCCTAAAGGGATGTGACCAGCATTACAGATGTTGAACATGACAGTGCCCAGAAACCATGAAGAAGGTCTTTACACCAGTACATGAGCCAAGGGCAGAGATCCATCAGCAAAATCGTTATCTATTCAGAAAATATATGTGAAAGTCAAAACAGGGACTATATGCTGCGTGATAACTGAGATTATATTAGTTTACTGGTGTTCACAGCCACTAATCACAGGATTAGCAATCAGTGTTCACATGCAATGAAAGTTAACAATGCTGGGTTTATATTGTCCAAAAAAATAGTCAAGTGTGTTTTCTCCTTTTCATTGTGGTTTATTTATGGGAAGAATATTACTGCATGCTTTGAAAATATTTCATGTGTCTTTGGCTGATAGAACACATAAAACATTTACTTAAGCAGAAGTATTAAATAATAGTTTAAATGTGAACATTCATGTCATAAATTTTGTGGTCTTTTTAATGTAGGATAAATCTGTGTATTTAAAATGGTCTTTCTTCAAAATCATCTTTTCCTTTTTTTTTTTTTTCCAAACAGTCATAATGGAAACTCTGATTTGTGCTACATGAACAATGCCAGCACCATCTTTGTAATGTTACCCATATGGGCTTCTAATAATAGATAAGTTTTTAGAATTTTCTATTGTTTTTCTTAGAGACATTTAAAGTCTTGATAAGGAAAGGCTGATTTCACTGGCCCCGCAGTTAAAGGAAAGCAGACCCTAATTAAAAGAATTCTGTTCTGAATTAACTAGTTTGACATGTGTTAATTGACAGTTCCTGTGAAATGGTTCTAATTAAAGTCAATATGTCTTTTTCAATTAAAAGGAAATTAAAAATATACTAATATACATTAACAACTTAATCTGCCTTCAGTATCCCATGCATCAGCTGCTTTTTTTCTCATGTTATTGGTGAACCATCTGACATACATCTTCAACTGTTTTATTATGATATCTCATTATTACTCAACAAGAATACAGGCACTGGTGGATAACCTCTAGAGCAAGAAGAGAACTTGCCTCTACTCCATGCATGCAATTCCTTATTACTTGCCAGGTTTAGGAATGGTACTACACAATTCAGTGCCCCCACTGAAACTCTCTCAAACCTCATGCCACTCACTCACTCCCCCATTCCCATCCCCCTTCCCATTCCAGCAGGATGAAGCTGAGAACTGGAGGAACAACAGGTAAAGATCAAAGGGTGAGGTAAGAACAATTCCCTGAGAACAGCAATGAAATAAGGAAACTAACAGTAACAGCAACAATATTAATAACAGAAGTGTGCAAAAGAAAGGGTGATTCACAAGCGAAAATACTCACCACGGACCCCAAGATAGTGAACAATGGCAAACAATGCCACCACATTTTTTGGACCAGAAGCCAGCTCTTCTTCTTGAAAGCCAGAGAATGCCTTTCCCTGGCAATTATGTGACGTGCTTTAGAATAAGCTCCAGGTCCTGGTCAAAACTAGAACAAAGGTATTACTTCTGTATTTTCCACACAGAAGGAAAAAAGACCTTTCTCATTATCAGAGATCTCCCTGTTCTTGCATGCTGGGGCAAGTATTGGAAATTAGTGAATTAATTCAAACTTTTTCTAGAAGTCTTATAAGCAGTGGTTCACTGCTGGGCTTTTCTTTCGGTATTTGGCCCAAAGAAAGGCAGGAATTTTACTTTTGAGTGACATCTATCCTGGTCTTTCAGAAGTGAATGCAGGGCAAAGTTGTCTGATGGGAATGGTTTCAATTGTATACACAAGAAGAAAATAAAAATCATGCCTCCTTGGCAGAGCAGTGCTGAAAACAATCCCATTGTTGTTGCTGGAAATGTGATGTGGTTGTTTTTAGCCATAAAATAAAGTATTCAAATGTGCAGTTGTGTTCTTGCTACCAATTCCAAGGCTCTACTGCTACTGACTTTACTAACTAAAAAAAAGCACCATTAAAAGTAGCAGGCCTTATACCAATAAGAACACTGTCTTGAGTGTATGGTGAACTACACAGAAAACTGACATCTCATGTAAACTTTGGTTTTGATTTTTCATAATTTTTATTTTTTTATTTGGGAAATAATAATGAAAAATTCATCTGATACATTTAAGGAAGAGTAGAGTCACCAGGGGTGACAAAGTAATTGACTTAAAAGGGAATTACATGACTGCTGTTTAAAAAATTGCATCATATAGCCTGTTAAGGACACAATCTCACTTCTATTATGAATTTTATATTTCATGGAACACAACTTCAGCTATGAATATTCATTCTGATGAATGTTTCACAAAGAGAATATATTACCCAGTCAGATTTTGCCAAAACATGACTATGCTGCAACTGTTTATAGTGTTTTAATTTTTTCAAGTGACTCTTTTAAATTATAACAAAAATATTTGTCTGTTTTCACAAATATTAAAATTAAGCAAATAATAATTTACCTTAACCTGTGATATTACGAGATAAAATTAAGTGACAAAGAGTAGATTTTTATAGCTCCAGAAACTGCACTAAAAAGTGCAACTAAGATTCAGAAACTCTGAAATGTATAAAATCCTCTGGGAAAATTTGGGTGTTGTGGTGAAATGTTATTTTTCACTTTTGTTTGAAGATGCTGTTTTTCCTGGTATTTGTTGAAATTTATAGTCATTTTAAGAAGCAGCTAGTATCCAAAATCTTTCATATTCTTGAAATAAAAACTACCACAATGCATATTATTGTCTGGTTTTGATTAGCAAAAAAAATACAGCCAAAATTTTCCGATTGTGGGACCAGATTTTACATAGGCAGCTGCTTAATTTTTTGCAAAAGCAAATGTCAATGAAAGATCTAAAACTTTGTCCCAAAGCATCTACTACACATCTCACAGTGCCTTATCTTAAGGCTAAGAACAACTTTTAAGAACAACTTTCTTGATCAGCCTTCTTAAAAGCATAGAGACCACCTACACAAGGTTTTAGACTTGGGTAAAGCACTTGATTCCCAGATAAGACAAAGATTATTGGATAGTCATTATGAGACCAAGAAGTTTCTTACCCAGCTCCCCTAATTTGTGCTGCTGGTGGGTCTCTGCAACTCTATAGGAAGATTTTGAAGGGAAAATTATTTCATAAAACCTGCAATAAAGGAAAGGAGTAGCTAAGATACGGACCTTAAAAACTGACTGTTTGGTTTTGCCAAATGGAGTTAAATACCCACCTCCTCTTGAGGACACAAAATAAATGCCCTGATGTTTTATTTCAATATAATAATTCTATTTGAGAAAACCAGGTGCTAAGATAATCAGATCCTAGAGTCCCCAGTGTCCTAAGGAAAAATACTCACACATTTACAATAAAAATTGAAAATATATCTTAAATTTTTCCTTTATTTTAAATGCAGAAAAACCCCACAACAGCAAAGTGGACTGGACTCTTTAATGCCACATCTTTGTGTTTATTGTAATATTTTAATATTTCATTACCTAAGCTGATACATTCATATGTGTGTGTATCTAGGACTGTATATGACTCACAGACACCATCTTTCTCAGCATCAGATTTTTTAACCATTGCCTCAGTATGGTGCTGGTACAGATGCAACACTGAACTCAGATGTGAAAATTCACAAATAAATCTGGTAGACAGTTTCTCTAAATTCACAAATAAATCTGGTAGACAGTAGAAACTTTGACTGCTTGTATTTGTTAAAATTCCATGGTGCTTTGCACTAGTGGAATGCTAATCCCAGAGTCCAATCTGACACCCAAACCCACAGACCTTTTAAATGTTTTTAAAATAGAGTAAGACTACTTGCAAGGTTCAGTTTGTAGTCCTAGGTGATCACTGATCCTAGGCATTCTGCCTGCTGGCTCTTTTTCCACTGTCTACATTATTCTCTATTCTCTCTCCTTTAACTGTAGCTTTGCTGTAAACCGCTAGGAACTTATTTCGTGTATTTCCTATTTTGGCTGCATTTTATGAACAAGTGAGAGGATAAGAATTATGGCACATGAAGCACTAGGAAAATTGTTTTCCTCTTCCTCCCCTCACTAATCCTGTTTCAGTATTTTGACTCCTTGGTCTAAAAGTGGGGAGAAAAGGGGAAGGGAGTCGCATAATGTGAAAACCAGTTGACTTGAATCTGAAAACAGTTATGAATAAGTTCCACTTGACTCATAAAAATAGGGGCATTGATTTGGAAAAGCTACTGTTTGCTGGAACTCAAAAGTGTAATGCATTTCCAGGACATGTAAGAATATTCTTCTCACAGTGCAAACATTTGCGTTTGATGAGGTTGGTATTGGTAGCTGTGGAGTACTTCTTACTCATACAAGTAATCTCAGAAGCCAGTTGGGCAGGAAGGAAGAGAAATTATTTGTCCAAGTAAAGATAGTGCTTTATATAAATGCTATCATTATTGGTTTTGTTGTTGTTGTTATTACTGTTACTATTATTATTACAATAATAATAGTTTTTGTTATTATTATCATTATCTTTATCATTATTAAGTAAACAGTAGCAATACTCTCTGGGGGCATGAGGGTGGAGGGAAGATCACTGTGTGAATCAGAGTAGTAATCTTGTGAATTACCTTCCTGTGGGTGAAGGTCTAGATGGTTTCCGGTGGAGTCCGACAGCTCTGAAAGTCAAAAACACAGTAAGATTTAAAAGAAAACCAACTACCAGTTCCTACTAGCCTTCCAGAATGTAGCTATCTCTGCCTTTGTATAAATAATTGGGGCAGCATTCTTTCTGTTTATATCCATCCTAGCTAGATAGAGCTGCGTGGGGAATGAACTGCCGTGTTCTTGGTGCAAGCCAAGCACATCTTATGAATTTTACATTCCAAGAAAAAATTTGTCTTGGCAACAAATTTGATTGAGAAATTAGCAGGTGGGACATGAGGCGCTGTGGTCCATGTAAAAACCTCTGGTTAGCAATTTTTTTATCTCTCAAGCATCTCTCCTTCTTACCATTTTTCCTTCTTCCTCTCTCTCCTTCCACAACACTTTATGTAGTCACATTTTCCTAGCTGTGAATGTTGTGCAAGTTACACATCCTCTTAATACATGCATTATGGAACATATTTGGTTTTGCTCTTAGAACAGATAAACATATTTTCAGAGTGGATTTTCTAGTGAGCTGAAAAACAAAGTCATTTGAGGTGTTTTTAATATCTTGTTGGCTTTGCTATTGAGAACTTTTGGCCCCAGGCAGCCTCCATTTATGTACCGTGCCCCACATCTTTTCTATTATTGCTAATTGAATATTCACATCACAGTGTTCCTGATCCTGACCCCTATTTGTTTCACATGAATTTTGTACTCAGTGGCATCAATTTTCCTGGCACTCTTAATATTATCATTCAAATAATTATTTTGCTAAAATCATCCGCAGCACTGACTGCAAAAACAACTTAAAACTGAGAATGTGTCTGCATCTCTGTGTTTCATTCAGACAGATGGATCAGTACAGACAACAAGTGGGGCTAAGAAGGTGTACCAGTTTAATCTCCTATATTTAAATATTCAAATTTTTCTAACCTTTACTTTCATGCCTTTACATTTTGGGCTAATCTTTGTGGTCTGCACATTTGCTCCAAGGCATCTTTTTTAGCATGAAGTTAACTAGAAATATATACCTTTTTTTAACCATAACAGAAATTTCATCCAAAACAACTAGCTGTTGGTAATTAAAACACAGCATGGAGCAACTTTTCAAGAATGTTTCCTTCCACTATGACAGAGAAATCTAATTAGAACTGTGCCTTGACTGAGATTTTGATAGCTATATTCAGGTCATTTTGAGCCCACAACCAGGGAAGACTGTGCTGAACACATGCATGGATGAAACTTGCTGAGTGGGAGATAAGCAGAAGTGTTAACAGGCAAGGAAGGCTGTACCTGTTTTGATTAGCCCCTGCAGCTCCTTGTATATCCAGCAACAGAAATCCTGTTGGGATCCTCTTCAACACATTCTGCAACTCCTGGTAGTTATCAAAATGGCCATCCAAAATCTGGTGATGGACTGAATTCATATCACCTGAAAAGAAATTTTATTCAACCTTTGCACATTTTTTGGCAGCCATGTGACTTTTCAAAAGCCAAGGAGATGCAGAAAGAATTCAGTAGTGCATGGATTTATTCTGAGACCTTCCAGTCGTGCTCTAGCCCAGGCAACCTGTGAGCGGTCAAAACTACACGATCCCAGTTTAGGGGGTACAAACTGGAACATTTATTGAACTTAAGCTTCACAATATAAAGGTCTGATGGGCAGGACATGTTAGTGAAGGGGACGGGTTATGTCATCTAGAGGGCGGGTTATGTTAACTAGATAACTAAACAGTTCTCTGCTAAGGTGACACAAGGGAGTTAGTACTTCTCTGTAGTAAGGGGCCACACGGGGAGTCGAACAAAGGGATTTCTTCACCGTCTTGCAACGTCACTATAAAGCCTTTCCATATCTTGCTAAGGGAGTAAGAACTATCAAACATAGTTAAATGTTAACAGGTACAGTCTACACAGTATCCCTTGTAGTGAGGCTTTTGGCTCCCAGAGCAAGGAGTTCCCTCCAGCTCCCCCTGTCCATGGTTTGCTGCTCAATCCTGTCAATTCTTTTTCTGCTTATAGCTGAGTTTCAATCCCAACAACCAGCTGTAGAAACATAGCACTCCTGTGTTAATCTATGAGGTAAAATACTCAGAAGCCCCAAGGCAGTTTTTCTTCTGGGCCTTCCACCATTTTTGCCTACATTTAGGAAAGATATATTTTAAAACTGAAACTATGGGTGTGTAGGGACTTCATAACAATGTACTTAACAGCTGGGAACCAACAAAGTTTACAGTGGTGTTCATGCCATGAGAAATAATGATCAGGTAAAGTCATCAAAGATAAACTCATGTACAATATGAGAGGACACTTTTATTCATCTCAAGCCTCTGTCTTTTTACTTGAAATGCACACCTGACTGCACATTGATGTGTTCATGGAGCAACTGATGTGTACATGGAACACATGTTCATGTAGGTACATCAGTCTATCTGTATGTCATATGTTAAAGGTGTGAGATGTCTGATATATCTGTAAAAAGAGAACATGTTGAAATGCTGCAGAGATAGTGAATGTGCTAGACAGAGTCCAGTAAAAGTGTATGAAAAGTACCCTATAGAGAGTACTCATATTTCTGACAGGTAATATTAAAATAGATAGCAGTGAAAGCAAACTGGCAGTGTAAAGCTCTCTAAAATATGTAGATGCCTTTGTTCTACTATCACAGAAATATTGACCCTGTATAATGGTCTGTTAAAAGTTTTGGGTGTCTAATTAAGCTTTCATATCCATGTTACTCACATGCAAATTTGGAAACCCAGTGTGAGATAGCAAAGACAAAGGAAAACAAGCATGAGTGTCTTGAAAGGATCATCTTTCTTCTAGATATTGCCATTTTACTGCTGCAGTCCATTTCAGATATACTAAATACTGCCATTCTCTAACATATTTGTAATGGTTTTCTATCTTCTTAAAGCTGTGATAATACTTTAAGAATACTACACTTTTTTGGTAGAGAAACATAACACATTTTTTAAGTAAAAACTAGTATAACCTCAAAGACCAGATTAAATATTGCAGTGGAGCTTAGTCATGTTCCTGTTTGGGTAGTTAACTATTACATCTTTGATCCATGAAATGTCTTCCCAAAAAAATAGCCCACTGTTAAGTTTGTGATTGTCTTTGTATAGTTGTAGTGGGTTTCTCTGGCTGGGTTTTGGTAGTGGGGGGTAGCTACAGGGTTGGTTTCTGTTAGAAGTTGCCAGAAGCTTCCCCTGTCCCTGGAGCCAATGCCAGCCGGCTCCAGGATGGACTTCCTGCTGCTGGCAGGAAGGCTAAGGCCAAGCCAATCAGGAGTAATAGTAATGCCTCTGTGATAACATATTTAAGAACAGAAGGTTGTTGTGCAGAAAGAATTCCAGCCAGGGAAGAGCAGAGGGAGAACATGGGAACAACAAGGTAGACACCCAGGTCATTGCAGAAGGAGGGGCAGGAGGTGCTCCAAGTGCCGGAGCTGAGGCCCTGCAGCCCGTGGGGCAGCCCATGGTGGGGCAACTGTGCCCCTGCAGCCCATGGAGGGACATCGGGGTGCAGAGACCCCCCTGCAGCCCTTGGAGGAGCCCATGCTGGAGCAGGGGGATGCATGAAGGAGGCTGTGACCCCCATGGAAAGCCCAAGATGGATCAGGGTCCTGCCAGAGACCTGCAGTCCGTGGAGAGGGAACCCCATATGGGAGCAGGTTTTACCTGGGTGGGACATGTAGCCCCTGTGGGGGACCCACACTGGTACAGCTCATTTGGGAAGGACTGCACCCCATGGAGAAGTGACCCACAGGACAGCAGTTTGGGAAGAACTGCTGCCCACGGGATGGACTCGTGCCAGAGAGGTCCATCAAGGATTGTCTCCCATGGGAGGAACCCCAGAGGAGTAGGGGAAAGAATCCTCTCTCTGGGCAGTGGCAGAAACAACTGACCATAACCCCACTCCCATCCCCCTCACTCTTTAAGTACTATCCCCACTTTGAGTCTGTTTTGCCCATGAAGGTAATCAGTAAATGACCTCTCCCAGCTGTTATCTCAACTCATGAATCCTTAGCTGTTTTTTTTTTTTTTTCTCCTTTCTCCCCTGCCCAATTGCAAAGTGAGAGTAAGACAGTGACTTTAGTGAGTATCTGGCATCTGGTCAGGTTCAACCCGCTACAGCAGTTCAGATTGCAAGACTGGAGACTTGAAGCGGTGTTAAAAAAAGGCCAGATGATGGTCGTATGTGACAACTCTTACTCAGCCCAGTTGAAATCAATGGGATTGTCAGATGAAAAAAGAAATTATTCACAAATGATAACAAGGAATTTCTAGTCTGATCTTTCATGTTCCACATAGTTTTTGTATATGCTTATTGAAAATGAGATGTCGTTTTATATTTTATAGTTTGAACGATATAGAATCAGCTTAATTTATGCAGAATCCCACATGCCTGTTAAGTAGCCAGAATGCTTTTCCGAAGGAGAAAGCATGTATACAGACAGATCCAATATATCTATATATGTACATGCGCAACGAGCAGACCAAATTTACTGAAAATAACTTACTGGAAAGAAACTCTCTAGCTGTGACATTTTACACCAATCTTCAGGACACAAGAAGAAAACTTTTTGTCTTCTTGTATCAATAATTGCAGGGGTTTTGAAATTCATTCCTTTTCCTGTTTTTGAGTAAACACAAAATGACAGTTTGCTGGGGTGATGGGGAAACCTTATCCTGAGGCTTCTAAAAGGCAAAGCTCAGCAATATACCATGACACAGGGTCATATAAATTAGTCATTTTTGTGAGTGTACAGTGAGATAATGTGTTCAGGGACCCTTATTTCCCTGTGGATGAAAGAGTTGGTGGATGCTGAAGGCTCAGTTCCCTCAGGCTCAAGAACAATATATCCCAACGAGAAAGAAGGCAGGTCAAGGGAACAAGAGACTTCTGGGGATGATCCCAATGAGAAAGAAGGCAGGCCAAGGGAACAAGAGACTTCTGGGTATGACAAAGAACTCCTGTCATCGCCCAAGTATAAGCAAGAAGTTCACAGGAGATGGAAGCAAAGTCAAGCCATTTAGAGGGAACATAGAGAGGTGGTCAGGATAAGAAGAAATGAGAGCTAGAGATAAATCTGGGCCATCTAGAATTAAATTCGGCCAATGATATCAAGAATAACAGAAAAGGCTTTCTCTAATACATAAAGGAAAAAAGGAAAACAAAGGATAATGTTAACCCATTAATAAATGTAAGGGGGACCCTGGTGACAGAGCATTAGAGAAAGCAGAGTTATTTAATGCATTCTTTGCATCAGTCTTCACCAATACCATGAGCTCTCAGTGATCCCTGACAAAGGAGACCAGGGAATGTGAATGTCAGGAGGAAGACTTTCCGTTGGTGAAGGAGTACTGAGTCAGAGAACATCTAAACAAACTTGACATCTGCAAGTCCATGGACCCTGACGGGATGCATCCACGAGTGCTGAGAGGGCCAGCAGACATTATAGCTGGGCTATTCGTGATCATCTTTGGGAGATCATGGAGATCCAGAGAGATGCCTAAGGACTGGAAGAAAACAAATGTCATTCCATTCTTCAGAAAGAGTAAGAAAGAGGACCCAGAGAACTACAGACCAGTCAACCTCACCTCAATTCCTGGAAAGGTGATGAAGAAGTCCAACAGAATCTTGGGATGCACTAGAAAGAGCATTACCATCAGGCAAGGGAGAAGATCCTGCCCCTTTACTAAGCCCTTGTGAGGCCACATTTGCAGTACTGTGGGCAGTTCTGGGCTCTACAAGAGAGACATGGATCTCCAGGATCTCCTGGAGCAGGTCCAGTGGAGAACTATTAAGTTGGTCAAGGGTCTGCAGAACCTTTCTTATGACAAAAGTCTGAGGGATCTGGGCCTGTTCAGCCTTGACAAGACATGACTGAGGGATTTCATTAATGTGTATAAATATCTAAAAGGGTGGGGGGGGTCAAGAGGTTGGAGCAGACTCTTCTCAGTGAAGCGAACCAGTAGAACAAGAGGCAACAGGCATCTGCAACTGATGCACAGGAAGATCATCTAAACATGAGGAATAAGTTTTTACTGGCAAGTAACCATACACAGGAGCAGATTGCCCAGAGAGGATGTGGAGTCTCCCTCACTGGAGGTATTCAAGAACCATCTGGACAGTCCTGCGCCATGTGCTCTAGGATGACCCTGCTTGAACAGGGAGGTTGGATCAGATGACCCTCTGTGGTCCCTTTCAACCTGACCAATTCTGCAATTCTGTGTGTAGGGAAAGCTGAAGTAGGAACTGACTTGAGTTGCAGCAGAGGTGTTGTGTTGTGTTTGTCTAGGTCAGTGCATGCTAGGTGAGCCTTCCTAGACTTTTAATCACCACAGTTGTGATTAAAACATTGCCTGCCTGGGATTAGGTGCAAGAGGGGCCTTTTCTGCAGGCAGTTGCCAATTTTTTAGATAGCTAGTTCGCAGGTTGAGAGAGAGTGCATCCCTGTTTTCAGCATATGGGATCATTAAACTGGAAAGAAAACTGAGAGTTTTTTCTGTGTTTATATTATGGATTCTTCCTTATCTCTGACATTAGGCCTATTCCAGATCTGGAAGCTGTCATTTGTGCTGTAAATGCAAAGTCTTGTTTCTCAAAGTTATAGAAAGTATGTGCTTGGGTGTTATTTTTTGGGGTTTTTTGAGAAAAGATCTATTCGTTGCTCATGTTCATTTGAAGTGTACATGTGTATATTCAAGTAAGACCCAAAGTATATTCATTTATAAAATATAGATCCCACTCTATACAGCCTATGAAAAATATCTGTAGATTTTTAATGAAACTCATGCTTTGCAGCCAGGGCTAACGCCAAAATCTTTTGAAGAGTAGTGCAAAAGCAGTAGATAGAAGCTTCTGGCAGAGCTGTATTCTAGCAAATTAAAATGTCCTAATAGCCTATATAAAAAGCCCACATACCAGCAATTGCATTAGTACAGTCCAAATTGTGTGTGATAGGGAAAGTACTGAGGGTTTTTGAAGAATAACATTTTCAGTCTTTTGTCAACATGTTGTCTACAAATATCGCTATTTATTTGAAGTACCTGCTTTTTGGCATGGGATGATCTGCACAAATTATCTTTGCAAGACATTGTAAAAAAAACCTCAAGAAATTATATTGATCACTAATTAATTTTAAAGATTTGCCAACAAAATGACAAAGTAAAGAAACAGAGCGCAATGTTTTATCTTCAGTGCTAGAATATGGGTACATGTTAAAAGTACATATTATTAGAGAGAGTCTTGCGATCCTTCTCTGCATTTCTCTTTGCAGCCATAAGATGAGGAAGTGATCACCAGAGGAAAATGAAAAGTCACTGCAGTAACAGATTAGGCTGGAATCTGTCATACTTGGAAACCAGTGTGAATATTGTGGTCTTATACCCAGAATAAGAAAGGAACATTAAAGTTCTGATTGGGTAAAATGACACACAGATAAGACTAGATCAAGACCACCAAGTTCTTAGGATGTATTTAAATATATTTAGACACACAGCTTAAGTTTATACATCATCTTGAAATTTTGTTCTTGTCTTTGTGTTTCTGTTCAGTTTTTTAAAAAGCTAAATGTAGAAAAAAATAGTTGGATATTTGTGAGTTGCTCGAACTCTTCGTAAATATTCAGTGACTTACTGGTGGTAATTTATTGTCTTACAAAGCCAGGGTACTCAGGAACTCAATACTTTGTAATGTATGGCCTTTGTAGTAATTATACCAATGGAGAAGGCACAGCCCTTTCAGAATGCAGCACACTCAACCAAGTCCTAACACAACTTGTTTTAGGTAAATACATTAAGTATCTTTTTGTTGATACCGAATTTGAGCTAAGATAGTATTGGTTACTACAGGAGGAGGTTGTAATAGTTTAATATAGAAAAATAATTATTCTTGATTAAGGTACAGTACTTCCAATAGAGGTTAATTATATGTTCCTTTTTTTCCCCCTTTCAAAGAGATACAATATAAAGTCAATTAATCAAAGCAGCAGTTAAAGTCACCTTGACACATACTTCTCTATCAGCCTTATTGATATCAACAGATGTGTATAGTGACTGCAAACCACCAAGTGAACCTAGAACTCTAAATTTCCTGTATGGTGATGGCTATTGGAGCGATCAATTGATTTTTGTGATTGCATCACACAATAGGCTTTCTAGTTAGGGCTAACCTTTCTTGTAAGAAAAACATAGTTTTAGCAAAAATGGTTGAACACTTACCTTTTCATATGCCTTTTGGGGCCATATTGATTTGAGGCATTTATGACTTTAGATACTTAAGACAAAGAACATATTGCCCAATGTAGAAATTTACAAATTTTATTTTGAAATCATCCCCAAGTTGAATCAAAACGAGTTAGCACTTTTCACCAACAGGGCCACAGTTTCGCCTAGTTTTGCTATAATTGACCCTTCTACTGTTGTGTAACTTGATGTGTAGGAATAGTTAACATCAGGTTTTCCCTCCATAATGCACATGCGTGTGGCAAAACACAGCTGAGTATATATTTATTAACCTTTGACCACAAGCTAGAAACATAAAAGAAGCTATGAAGAATCCTAGTGAGTATAGTCTCTCTCCTGAGCCAGATCTTTGTATACTGAGCCCAGCCTAGTATCTCTCATTAGTATTCTTAGTATGTCCAGCTGTTTTGACAGAAGATCTGTATTCAAGAATACAGAATAAAGCTGTTGTCTACAGCCTAGGCCATGTGCTATCTCTCTCACCTGCATTCACACATGAAATATCACAACCTTTTGAAACTTTTTCATATCTTTTGGTATATGTGTGGGTACAACCATAAAATGTTATAAAATTAATCTTTGACAGGGACTTTGTTTTCTACCACTGATTGAAATATCTAGCCATAAAAAATATGTGGTACTGAACTCACCTGACTGTAATTGTCTAAAATGTAGCCCCTCTCACCTAGAAGTGTTTATTTCCCTCCATGGACATAAAAGGTCAGGAAACAAAGAATGATACAGCAGAGTTGTTTTCATTTCAGGTCGGGAACCCAACCAACTCCTCTTTATTTGAAAGAGATTTTGCAAGGTGGGCAGGACTATTGTAAGGTATTGTAGGTGTCTTGCCTTCTCTCCTTGTCATTTTGAGTTTTTACCTCTTTTCAAAGTTTGCAGTTGTAAGCAGCTCCGAAACAGAAAGTAGTTTGAGGAATACAAGGCAAGGGATGGCCTAACTTTTATGCTGTATTTTGCTTCACTTAGGAGAAGGAGGGAACAAGGGTCACCATGAAGATCCTCTTCGGGCTTCCACCCTTGTGTGAGAAAGGGATATTAAGTCTGTCTGACATCCTAACTATGTGATCAGTACAGGAGAGTGGACTACTAATGACAACTTCTGTTGCCTTATTCTTTCAGCATCTTTAGAACAACTTTGGAAATCAAAGTGACCAAGTTTTATCTAGATGGTTGTTCAAAAGCTGTTTATCCTAAACTATTTGTGTCAGCTTGTGCAAATCAAAAAACTTGTTGCCCCCACATAGGGGGCACACATAAATTACACACCCGACTCTCAACATCAAGGTTGAAAAAATAATTTCACTCTTTCTAGACTGAAAAAAATAAAAATAGATCTTTCTTTAAAAAAAGCTGTCTGCTGCAAAATACTCAGTTACATATATCTTCCACAATTCTTTGCCTGTGAATGTTTTACAAGCAGAACCAGATTTTCAAAAAAATCTAGAGGGATAAAAAAAAATAAAGTAACCTAATTTTAAAGTGTCTTGGGAAATCCTTAGCCCTGAGTTGATGCCTGCCTCTGCTCTGCTGCAACTCAGATCTGTATGTGTCTCTCTGAAGCTGACATCCAAACCCATGTCTCCAAAAATGCTCGGTGCTGTCTCCTATATTGATGCTGTTTTATAACTGACTCAGGGATTAGGACTGATCCTCTGATGTTTTGGGTGAATGTCTGAACTACTGTTTTATGCAAAGCCTGGCTGGATTCCAAAGCCATCCCACACAGCCTCATTTTTCTCTTATTTTCTGTCCCGGCTCAAAAAAAAAAAAAAAAAAAAAAAAAAAGCTCTCCGAGAAATTAAACAGTTCCAGGACAAAGATAGAAAAGACACAAAGAAAGATGATTGTAAGCTTGGCTCCCTGGACTGCTGATGGACCTGCTCTCACCCCTTACACCCACAGCTACATTAGGAAATTGATCTAGTGGGCAAGGATTTATTCCTGGTACAGCACAATTTTCGGAAAATCTAGTACTGGAGACATCTAATCAGTTGCCTGCACTTACAGATAGGTTAATGAAGGAGGACAGATGAAGATCCAGGCTGTACATCAATGACAGAGTTTGAGTGATCTTTCACTGGCCGCCTCTGCCAATGGGATATAAGCACAGAGATTGAGACAACATTCTTACATAAAAGTATATCTCGCTGCTTTGGGGTGAAGCAAAGGAAGCAGAGGGGAAAGGTTCTTTCTCTGCAGACCCACAGTTTTGCTTTGGGTGACAACTGTGGGAAATGGTCAAAAATGTCATGTTAAAATTTCCAAATCCTACATCCACAGTGACCCAACTTATCCAACTGTACATGTGACAAGCTCTCCCTCACTCATTTTAGTCAATTTCTTTTTTATGTTCACCAAGGAAAATGGGTTTTAGATAGCTAAAAATTTAGAAAATTGTAAAGCACCAGGAAGTTATGGCCTGAAACTTTCTGACTTCCTCACCATGGTTAATCATATCTGTATTTTTTTTCCCTTTTTTCCTCAGATTATTCAGTGTAGCATTAACTAATACCATACAAGCCAAAAGAAAACTTGTGGGTAAACAGGAAAGCCTGTCTTTTCTCATACATTTACATGGGACTGCTTGAGACTTTGCTGCCTTTTTGTTGAGATGGCTTTTGGCTTTGCTGGCGTCAGCTGAGGGACACCACAAGCATTATTAACAAACCTCAGCCACACAGACACCTTTGAAACAAAGCCAATTCATGGCTCTACTACTTGTAGATAATGGTTTTATTCATCAAGTACTTCAGGCAACAGGAAACATGTATACTTGTTTGTAGAAGAAGTTGATATCTGTCTACAATAGCTTGCATTTTGCACAGATACATACATGCACACTGGAAAACAGCACAAATCTAGCTTCAGTAACAACAATAACCACAAAATTAAGTTTGGAATTAATCCAAGAATTTCAAATTTAGTTTCTTCATTTGCTTCTTTCTGCCCAACTCATCCACAACACAGCCCTACTAACTCTTAAGTGGACTCTACCACAGGTGAAACCAGATTACACACTGTGCCCCCCAAGGGCAGTAGCAGCCAGGACTGCACCTGCCCCTGACAGAAGTAAGTCTGATACCCCCTCAGTGCACAGCACTCACTGTATCATCAGAGTGAAGATCCAAGTACTTTTTAAAGCTCTATTTGTGGGAAAGGGATCATTCTTCCTGTTAGCACTTCTTACCTACAGTCTCATCTCTTGTTTGCAGTAGGTGAGTTTCATTCCTTAGGTGATACCAAGACTTCCAATATGTTTTTATGTTTTCTCTGTTTTATTCTGCATCTTCAGTTTGTTCAGTGAAAATATTGGACAGAGATCCAAAATGCTTGATAGGTCCTTGCTCACTCTTTAAAATACTGTGCAGCAGCTGATGTATGTTTGTGCTGGCATTGTGGAGTGGAGTTCTGGGAATAAAGAATCTGGTTTTAGAGAAACTAGACCCAGCTTCAAAGAAATGAGTAACTCTCCCCAGTTGATAGAACTTCTACTGAAGGAAAACAATGAAGTAAGAAGTATACCAGCAGTATCTCCTGTTACTCCTCTGCAATCCTTTTCAAAACTTTCTTTTCATTTATCTGATTATGCACTTATGTTTCTAAACTTACATTTCTAAAAGCTCCCTTTTGGTGGTTTTACCTTTTCTATTAGTTTAGGTATTTCATTCTAGAATTCAGTGTGAGATTGTGTTACATCAAGAAACCTCCTGTAATTGCAAAATATCCTTGGAGGTCTCTCGAGAATGGGAAACCAGTATGAGGTCTACTTGAAAACTTCTTTTTGTCTTTCTTTTTTCTTGCTTTCTTTTTTTTTTTTTTTTTAATATAGATTACAAGGCTAATATCCCTTAATAATAAGGTAGCCCACAGTTTTTGTTCACACATGCTGTTGTATTTACAGAATGCAGTTAATGTAGTTCGACTATGTTTGGCCTCAAATGAGGTGGTTGAAATTAAAATTTTGGACATGAAAGCATTAGCTAGGACATTCAAGAAAAGGCTAAAAATTGCAGATTGCAAGAGGTTATGCTGAAAATTTTATATGCTTCAAACAAGGAAGAGGAAAAGAAGTCCTCCTCACATTGTGCCTAATACCAGTTTTGTGTTATTTTTAGAAGACTGAGTCCAGATTCTCACAGTTAAAGATCTAATCATTCCTATGGTGAAAGTTCTGAACAAAATTGATACACCTACACCTGTTACTTCATTCCAATTTACACCAGCTAAAGAACTGTTTACAAGCAGACCTTCCAATGCACATTACTGACACATGATAACATCTCTCCTTTTCACTTGCGAGGATTTTTCTTTTTTTTCTGAACTTTCCAAGTACAATTTCCTGACACTAATAGGTTGGGAGGGTTCTGTGAAAGTTGTTCTTTGAGCAGGGAGAAAGCAGTACCAGCTTGTTTAGTTATTCTGAGTGTATGATGGATGAAACATCAGAAATAATTCCACAAACTGCTGATGTCTAATCCCAGAGGACAAATGCCTGTGTTTGAAATCCCGTTGCAGGTTTAATTTGCCCAAACGAATCATTGTTGCAATACCTTTTGTTACTTTTGCAAACAGTAATAAAGTAATGTGACAAATTGTAAACCACGAGCAAAGGGACTATGGAATTATTAAATATCACTCATAAATTAATTTAACTGGTAATTTTGTATTTGTAGAAAGAGCTTTAACTACAAAATGTTTTCTTTATACCTGATCACTAAAGGCTCTGAATACCTTTAGACTGCAAAAACTTTAATGATACCTGAGGGCACAAGGACACTCAGGAGCCCAATCAATGTTCAACTCTTCGTGGTGGATATAAAGATGGTGGGATTGTTTCTCTGAATTTAACAATGTGAGATAGTGAGTCTGATAGCAAAAGCAAGACCTTTCTACGTTTTCATAACAGTAAAGCAATATATCCAACACCAAAGAGAAAACCAGGGGTCTTCTCACTCCTAGGGTCACGTTAGGGGGCAAGAAGGGCAGTCTTCCTCAGGAATGGGAAGACGTAGATGGCCCAAGAGACCAGCAAAAAAAAAAAAAAAGATCAGAGAGAAAAAGACTATAGAAATCAAAATTAAATTCTTATTCAACATTTACTACAGACAGTAAATATCTATTGACTTAATATAATGTGTAAGTTAGTATTCCCTTAAAGTCTCTGGCCTCCCAGACACTAAAACCAATTATAAAACCTCGGCAGCCATCTTAAGATCTGCCTGTCCTTATTTATTTCTAAATAACTGAGTCCAGGGAGAGGAAGAAGAACTCAGACCTGAAGTGCTCTCTGATTTTCCAAGCATAATTGTGCACCTAATAATACAGCGGAGGGGAAAGGTTTACTCTCAGCCTTCATGAAATGACACATGGAGAATTTGATAGGTGTCCATTTCTCTTACTGCATTATTGGTATACTGCTATTCTGGAAAGACCTTTGTTAGCAGCTCACTCCCACTGCAGGTAAGAGTACACTAATAGTGGAAAATCAAACTCTCCCTGTTGTGCCTCTTATAGAAATGGCTCCAACATTTCATTCCAAGGTGGGTGGTCAGATTGTGCTTCTCCCTCTCTTTTTTACCAGGGCTGAATTTTAATTACAGTGTAAAAACGCCAAATTAAGATGTATACAAGTTGTAAAATCATTCCTCCATGTCAGCAATAAAACAGCTGCTTCCCTGGAACAGTAATATTGCAGAGGTATGTATTATATTTTAGCTTTTTTATTTTTTTTATGTCAGTAAGGAAGATGAGCAAAGATTCTGAATAAAAAGAGAGGTGCTTTACAAGGTCTTTGACTAGAGAGCAGTATGCAGGATTCACTTGGTAAGCTATTTTATAATAAGGTCTGAGATAATATTCTACCTATTGTAGCTTATGGATATTTTCATTATGCATATAGATGTCTAATCCTTTTTGGACTTTACTAATTTCTTGGCCTAAATTACACCTAGTAGCAATTGAGTTCAACAGGTTAATTACAGCTTTTATTTTTAAAAAAAATGCTTTGATTACCCTTTTTTCCTCATTTCTGCTTCATCTGTTTTCTTGAACAGATAAACAGCGGGACCTGTTTTACCTTCTCAATACAATTCAATGCCTCCATTTGTGCTATTATATTCCTTCTTACTCATTTTTATCAGTTGAATAGTCTCAGTCTCTTCAATTTCAATTCATACAAAAACATGCGTGTTTGTATGTTTTTTTGCAAGGCACAGTCCATGTCGTGTGGGTCAGCAGAAAGTGGTGAAACCACTGTCATTATGTCATCCAGTCCCAGAACTCTGTATGCTTACATGAAGCGGTCTTTAAATAAATAGAAACCACCCCGGGAGCAGAGTAGAACTAAAAGGATGCCCTGAGCCCTGGAGCCATGCTCTCTTTAATCTTCTCTCAATGACTCAGCTTATCCTGAATCCTTCCACTGACTACAGCCGTTTCCCTAAAGGGTGGTAAACATGGGTCTGAGCAGCCCGAGGCAGAAGGGGAAATGGGACCCATGTGTCCCTCTTCCTTCGTGACTGCTCTGACAACATGGCTATTGCATTGCAAAAAGGGGGCAGGCACTATAACTTTCTGTCTCCTCTTTCCAAAGTATTTTAACAGAAAAAAGTGTTTCCCTTCTCCATTCCATGAGAAACAAAGAAAAAAAAGAATAGAAGACCTACACTCATGGAGTTGTTTGTCCACTGAGTGAATAGATGCTTCTGTCTGCTGTTTTGGAACAGGTTTGAGGTGCAGGGTAGGAAACACCAGTTGCTCATTCAGCATTGTGGATTGTGTGCCGGAGGCACTCGTGTGATATCAACCTTCGAGGCACTTCAGTCCGGGATCACCTTGACATCTTCAGAAGTCAGAGACCCAGAGCCTGCCTCTCTTGCACAGTGCATGGGCTGATCTGTCCTCTTTGCCAGCAGTGAAAGTGGTCTAGACTGCCAAACATTTTGAAGGTTAAAATAAGGTACAGTCTGACAATTCTGCATTTTACAAGGCAGTAGGGCCAACCAAAGCCTCAAAATCAGCTTTGAGACCCCAGCAAGGAAATACAGACCTGATTTTCCATTTTTATGTTATTGTTATGATGTAACTTTGGATCCACCGACACGGTTTTTAATTTTAGCATTTTCTGCTCATACTAGAACATCTGCAGTTAACTTTGCCTGGCAGTGTTGAACTTTAGGACATAAGACCCACCTGTTCAGTTATTTGGCATGTACAGTTCAGTTGTAACTATTTGTACTACTTCAACAGTTATTGCTAAACATTATGGCATTCGTTTTGTTGGAGCAATGGATTCTTGGTGATCCAGGTCCCATTACCTTGTTCTTTGCCACTGAGGTCATCAATCATGACAGCAATTTCACTGAGAATATGCAACAAAAGTGACAGGAACTTCTCAAATCATGTCAAAACACTGACACATGAAACATGTTTTGTGTGACCCAAAGTAGTTCCCAAATCAGCTTCCTCACAAGCATCACTCTACAAATACCAAGAAAATTGAATTTAGCTGAGTTATTCAGCTTTGTTGAGTTTTGCTAATTTCAAATTCCATTTTCAGATTTTATCTATGATTTTAATTGGACTTAGTGCATGTTTAAGACTTAACTGATCTGTGTTCTAAACTAACTGAAAGACCAAGACCAAACTACAGCTTGATGTCCAGTTGGAGGAACTGTTTTAATACCTGAGGAGTAGGTTTATCTTTGTGCCTGCTATTCATAGTACAGGTGGGTAAGGCTGGAGGCTGCAGACTGCTCCTTTTTTTCAGTCGTAAGGCATGTTAGTATTGCGATCTGTGTAAAAAAAGTGTGAATCATGATCTCTGTTGCTCTGTTTGAAAAGAAAAATAGAGTTTTCTTGTTCAGTGAAGGAGAAGTTGATGGACAAATTCAGTGTTTACACACTAAACATCTCAATTGCCTGTCTTTTTTTTTTTCTTTTTGGTGACCTTTTTCAGCAAGGTGGAACTCCTTTCACAGCAATGACTGTCGATAAGGCAAATTATGAGAAAAGAAGTGAGGAAATAAGGTTTAGACAGTGTGTTCTCAGCTTGCAGTGGGATGTAAACTCCCACAGCTCCTAGGTCTTCAAAGTCCCTTCCAAATGCTAAATAACTTATCATACTTATCCCCACCTCACAATGACAGATCACTCAAGGCTTTAACTACAGACAGACACAGTTTTAAATGCCTGATAGCATGGCCTGGAAGTTCAGCTACCCTGAGGCTCTTACAGCACAAACTCTGGAGAAGCTGCTTCTGGGCTGGTAGCAGCTAGTGATTCTCAAGCATCTACCGTGCGGAAAGGGAAACTCTATGGACCATCTCAATACCACAGCCAGTACATGTGAGAGAAACAGGAGTGTAACTTGAAGAGCACTTGAATCCCATCCTTGCACTCAGGTCATAATGTTTTCAATAAAAAGTATGTTAAAAATGTCCCTAGAGTTTTAACTTGGCTAGCTCCATCACTTTCTAATAGTGCCACGTCTATGAATTACACCATTAGTACTGCAACTATTACTTGTACTGTTTACAAGGATATTATCTTTATTTTTCTCATAATTACCCACAAATCTCAACTGGAGAGATCTTGGAGAATATAATTTACTACAGAATATTTCCTAATGGAACAAATGTATCATAGAAGAAAATGCTTCTTTAGCAGCAGAGAGCTGTGCTTTCTTTTGTGAAGAAGACCATGACTGAAAATTAATCCTGTGAGTACCCCTAACACAAGGTACAGATCCAGTAGAACAAATAAATCTCATGTAGCTGACAAGTACTGCATTAAAGACCACAATATTGGCAACTGTCAGGGCCCCTTTCTGCTGATGACCAAAAAGAACCAAGTCAGACAAGGAACCTGTGGGCATCTTCAAGGAGGAATAGCCACCTGCCACCAGAGTCATTTGTGGGGAGTGCTATATTTCCATAGGATTGTTAATGAGGCATTTCAGGTTCTGTAAGACTCATAAAGTCAAAATATGCTGTCCAGTTATCCCATTAAAGGTACAGTCTGGCTTGACCCAAAAACTGGAGTCAGATCCTTTCATGTTCTGACCCTGATATATTTCATTTCTTGGCGCTAAAAAATGAACTAGAAAGAGATGCAAATTTTTATGACACTAAGCATTTCTATGACACTAAGCATTTCTTTCCCTTTCTTTCCACATCTCACTACTCAATTCAAGCCCAATGCTATTAGGTGGAATCATTAATTGTGGCATCTCACTAGACCTTTAAAATGAAAGCTACTGCCTCTGGTGGAACAGAGATATATATCCTCCTAAAATATCTGCAGTAGCCCCAAGTTAGCAGCCAGTATTTTCTAATCCTTTTAGTTATATTAATACACCTTTTTTTTTCTAGAATGGAGTTTGCCAATATAATTTGCAATTATTACTTTGCATAATAAATTCATGATTTTGAGCTCCTGACTCTGAAAAGCAAATCACTCTGAATACATTATCCATGGAAAATGAATTTCTTTGTTTGTTTCACCCAGATATATACAAAATATTCCTTCTCCTGGAGTGGAAGGGAAGGGTGGGATAGGTTTTAATAAGACAAAAGGAAAATTTTTGTAATAACATTCTGCCCAACCAAAACTGTCATAGTAACAAATCTCCTGGCAGGAGGCCTTTTGGTGGACTGTGTCCAAGTCCTTAGCCTGAACAGCAGCCAGGGGCTCTGCAGAACAAGCCCAAAGTGGCTTATCACCTTTCGCCTCCAGCTCCTCACCCCACTCGACTGCCTCAGGATGATGCACTGGAATGCTTTGAAGAATGCACCCAGGTTGCCTTACTCTGTCTTGTCACTTTTTCTGCACCCAAACAAAAACAAGGAACGTTCCACTGGCTTGCAGTAGCACCAGGTTGCTAAACTGTCAATCCACAGTTAATTTGCTTTCCATAAACACTGTCCTGAGTTTTAATGTGTAAAGTGCTTAAGCCATCGCTGCTGAGTCTTGCAGTCGTCAGCGATGTGCAACATAATGATGGATGCAGATTTTTCCTGTTTACCTCAGTCTCATGTGTTAATTTCGGTAGCTGTGCTTTCCTTTATTCTTCCCAAGATTCAAAACTGCCCCTTCAGCTTTGTGCGCATTCTTTCCCTTATTAGTTCCGTTCCCAGGCTGACATTTTTATCTGCTATAATTTTCATTTAGGCTAACAACTTACTTTCTGGGCTGCTCACGCCACAAGGGTTTGAGGAGAATACTGGCCAGGAGGCAATTTCTTGATGGTGTTTTGTCACTGCTGTTGTTTCAGAAAAAGAATATTATAATAATTAGAAACAGTGAGTAAGTGTGCATGCTTTTATGGTCAGATACCATTTCTTTCATGCTAACATGAAAATGCACAATGACTTTCATAGTGTATTGGCATATTCTGTGAGTTGTATCCTGCACTGGTTTGCAGGTCATACTATTTCATTTACTTCATGCAGGTAGTGCAGACTGAAAACTGGTGAAGAATTTGATCTTTTTATCTCTATAAGCATTTCACAAGCAGCATCAGAAATCCTTCCTACTTGTGTTCTAATGCCATTGCTTATTAAATGTTCATATTTGGGGGTGTAATCTGACTTCATAAAATTATTCATGTGTCTTTTCCTCCCATTGATATTTTGGCATTGCAAATGGGCAGATTGGAGTACAACAATAAGATGTTGAGCTGCACACAATGCTCATTTGCCTCTATGCAGACCAATGACTGTATGTGAATACAGTATGCAATAAGTGTGTGAGGAAATATTTTTATTAGGCTATTTTTGTTATTTTTCAAGGCATATTGGGGGGACTACAGTCACTTTTTCTTTTTTTTCCTTTGACAAATAAGGATACCACTTCCATATGTGATATTAAAAAGCTACTACCCCCATATCTTTCACTTATTTAGTCAGTTCTGAGACCTCAGCCATGGGCACAGCCTAGGCATTTGCATGTCAAGATGAAAATAATCCATTTTGATCCTCTATAGAAAACATGGTAATAGAGGAAGAAGCTCAGAAAACATTACCCATCTCTCTGTTCCACAAGAGTCTTGAGGGAATAGCATTCCAGAGAGGGGTGTGATGCTGCATTGCAGCACTGCCTGAAATGCTGGGAAGAGCACAAAAAAGAATTCAGACGCAACAGAAGTTATCCTGACAAAAATTGTATCTATGCTGATGAGAAGGAGGCAGGGGGGGAGGGAGGGGAAGACTGAAAAAGGACTACTGAAATAAAGTCTGACTTCATCTCATCTAGTGGTAGCACTTAAATGAGATATCTAAGGTAGGGATGTTTTGACCACAGTTACTTGGTGAGGAGAGACAGGGCTCTGAGGTATTTATTACAGTAAGTGGCTCAAATTAAAACTAAGATGGATTGGGCAGATACTGAAAAGATCAATGTATACATAGACTTGTAGCTAGGTATGCACTGTTGTGTTTGTCCACCAAATCTGTGTTTTCAGAATGCGTTATGTAGCTGGCGCTGACCCAGCTGGGCAATGTGATGCGCAAATCAAGTAGTGTGTGCCTCTCTGTTATAGTACCTCTTTTTGCTCTGGAGACAGATGTGTTCCTCAACTTAGAAAGCCTTTATACAGTCAAGATGACCACAGACCTCACTGAAGTCCTGCAGAGGCACAACTAGCCAGTTTACATTGTGCGTATATGACAGGTTGTGCCTCTCCTTGGAGCTGCTTTGAGTGATGGTCTGTGGTGCACATCAGATGCCTTTTCTCCGTCCACATCCTCACAGGTGGGCATGTATTTTCCTCTTTGGAGCTGGAGGAGTAACTTTGCCTTCAGCTAAATAGAGTAGACATTTCATTGCAGCCTTTGGCTGAACCAGGGTGAAAGGATAATTCCTTTTTAAACCTGCAACACTCTTCAAAGCCAGTTTCCCACAGGACTTCCCTCAAGACTCAACACCCACTCTAGACTCCAGTCTTCAGAGCCACAGCCATTAACTGATGTTAATGTTAAACTCCTTGCAAGTGATGGGTACATGTTGTGGTCAGTTAAGTTTAACCCTTATTTTGTACTGCCTTGTGTCATCTCAGACCATCAGTCTTTCCAGATGAGGCCCCGCTACACTTGTACATCTGCAAACATCAACAATCCTAATTTTATACTTAGCCTTTAGAGTATCTACAAAGTACTGGATAAAATGCCCCCACACAAGTCACTCCCACATAAACATTCAGGTTGCAATGCAGTATGCTCCTTACACTTTCCTGGGTCCTGAGGAAACCAGAAAGAAAGAATTATTAAGAAAAGGTCTGGAATTTGAAAAACAAATACCATGAAATAAAAACTGTGGAAGAATAATGTGCAAGAAATCCACAGACTTAGGAAGGAAGAAAGAAAGTTTCAACAGACTTAGAAGAAAGTCTTCTTTCCTTAAGATGACTTAAGAAAAATTAGTCTGTTACAGACTAATTTCAATGGAGTAACAACACTGAAGACATGTTGGGATTTATGTTTTTCATTACTCTTTGTTTGTAATCCTCATTTTAAATGTGTTCTTTATATATTGCTACAACCTTCAGAATAGGCATACCCAGTTTGAAGGACTGAAATATGAGAGTTAGAAAAGTTACTCTCTCTCTTTTTCTCTCTGTTTTTGCCTCTGTTAATCCTTGAGGTTTCATCCTACCAAACTCTCATTTCTTCTCTTATTCTTCTCCAGAGCAGAACTGTTCCCATGCTCTTCTTCTTCCTCAGCTCATCTAAGAATTATCTAGGGTCCTAAGAGTTAAGATTTATATCTTTTCTACAGCAAAATTCTCTTTAACTCTCCTGGATATTGGGTAGGAGGCAAAGATTCAAAATCTGCAAAAATAATATGTGATAAAATTTGTGGAAGGAATAAAATTAATGCATATGCTATGGTACTACCCTGTACTACTTCCCACCTGGGAGAAAGGAAATAGTGATTCCAGTTTAATATATGCATGGTTCTCCCATTAGAATCCAGTATCCCTTAATGTGGATACACATCATTTTTTGGATATCAACAAACTACTTGAAGTGTTATTTATACTCAAGGCTAGAATGATTGCCATGAGAATAATTGTATAAAAGCTGGAATAGGAAAACAAAATTAACATTGCTGAATGGTATTCAGGCCTCAGCGATTTGGCAAACTTAGCAAAGTTCACATGTCAGTTAAATGACAGATATCAGCCATTGCAAAAAATATAGTGGTATTTCTCGATAATATCTGATAAAGGTTAATGTTATTAACATTCTGCTTTATATGTAGTTGGTGTGAATGCAATATGTTCTTTAGAATTTTTGTTTTCAAATATCAATGATAACTTGATTTTTTTATTAATAGTGTGTAAGGATGTATTGGGGTTTGTTTCGGGTTTTTTTAGTGGTGAATTTTTGTTTTGTTTTGTTTTGTTTTGTAAAAATAATTAAAGCTGTTAAGGTTAGAAGAAAAAGGTACATATTAAATCCCAACCTACATAACTAAGCCTGCAGTCATTACAGTGTTTTATTCTTCTTAGTTAAATTCAAATTCATTTTATGTTTTCCTCTTCAGGATTCAAGAGCTGTATTTTTGCAGAAAGCCTCTCCCCAGCCTTCATTGGGATGTGTGATGTTTTAGATTTTTCTTTATGCCCTGAATCAGTGCAAAACTTCTGAAACCAGCAAACATTCCAGAGAAGGAGGTGTGTACTAAGTGTAAGGAATCCATGTGCAAGCAATATGCTCATGGTAACCAACCTGTTTGTCATGTGTATTACCTGTCCTTAACAGGCTGTCTGTGTCCATCTTTTAAACAAAGTCACACAGCCTCCATCATCCCTTCCTAGTAGATTAAGTTCTGCACTCTGCTTTTTATTTTCTTTCTTGCCATTCTTCTCCCAAGTCTCAGTTTCTCAAGTACTGGTTTCCTCTCACATCCCCAGTAGGAAACTACGAGTGCTGTAATTTTTGTAAGTACCGATGACTCCAGAAACTCCTCCATCATGAGAGTGTCTCCGTTTACTCCTTTACTCTCTGGTTGCTGTTTAAGGAACACAAATAAAAAAAATCTTGCCTATTTACAGGTTATAGCTATGCTCCCGCCAAAAGAGGTGGTGAGTTGGGAACATCCCCAGTAAAGCCCATTGCATGGTGACAATGTGAGAGATGGCCACCAAGAAGAAAATGGTCACCTGAAAAACTGCGATAATTAACTCCCAACCAATATTTCAGAGCAATAGGGCAAATAACCTTGCAAAAATTCATGCTATGCTGACAAATAGTAGTTACAAACAAATGTCAGGACAGGGGAACGATGCTGGAAAGGCCCACACTTAACATGGTAAACCAAAGACGACAAAACCATTGCAATCTCACCGCCCCTCTATTTACTGCTTCAGACAACGATCCCAGTCTGTGTGACCCAGGAATGCTGGAGACTGATCTACTGTGTTTATGCACATAAGTGAACACAGCACTGTCAGATGTGGTAACTTTTGGGCAGACTTTTCTGTGTCCATTCATGTTGCATACCTTTGCCTAGCAATCACAACATGTAGCATGCTGATCCATAGCAAGCACTCCTTATCTTTCATGTTTAACCACATCATATCTGATTCCATTGCAAACCAATTCCATGAAAGACAGACACCTGGCCTAAAACCAAGTGAATTTTCTATTCAAACAGTTTGTTCAGTTTTTGACCCCCCACCTCCTCCATTCTGACCATTCTCTTAATCCACTTGATTTCAAAACTATGCAGGCTTTGATTTCACTAATTTCTCACCCTTTAAATCTCATTTCTTATCCCCTAACTCAATTAACATAGCTTAGTTAAAATTGTTACTAACATCTTTTTTGGTATTATCCTCTTAATCATAATTTTAAAATGAATGAAATATTTAATAATCTGTACTCATGATGTAATCAGAAAATTTAAAAATCCTATGAAAGCTATTTAATAATATTCTAAACTACTCAGCATTTAATTAAGGTTATTAGGAGATTAGAAATAAGATAGAAAGATGAATAAAGAAGAAATCTGAAGTCCATAACCATTGTCTTCAAAATGAATGACCACATTAAGGTCTTCCAAAACTAAAGCGGTAATATATCTTTTCTCCCACAAGATCCTGCTTTAGAAATGTGCTTTTGTGTTTGAGAAGGGAAAGGGAGGGGATTGAAGTATTTGAAATTATTCTATAGATAATGTGAAACCACTAAACATCAGCGTGTCCCTTCGCTGAAGCTAGAATAAGCACCCAACCACCAGGATAACCTCCCTAACAAGCAGAAAAATCCTCTCACCCCTGCAAAACTGGGACCTGTGTTGTGGTTGTTGCACAGAATCCCATATGAGAAGATGCATTGTTTTCAGAGTTACCAGAGGGTACCCTGTCCCTCAAACCCAATGATACACCATCACCAAATCACAGAATATACTGAGTTGGAAGGGTCCCAAAAGGATCATCAAGTCCAGCCCTTAGCCCCACACAGGACCATCCCCAGGAGTCACAATATGAGCCTAAGAGTACCATGCAAATGCTTCTTGAACTCTGTCAAACTTGGTTCTATGATGTACCCCAGCCTACATCATCCCACATGGGAGCTGACTCTGATGACTGGGACACAAGCATTCAGATACCACCACACTCCAGAAAGCCAAACCAGCACTCCTGGATACATCTGTCAGGCAGATGTGAAGCATAAATACTGTTTATAGTGATTTTCTGCTCAGACATTCACTCTTTTTTTTCTTTCTTTCTTTCTTTGATTTTGTTTCCCTGTAGTCAATTGAAGGTGAAATGCACCGAACCTATTTAGAGGGATTTGGGATCTGATTGTGCACTTGTTCTACAAATAAGTACTACCCTAGCCTGCCTGTCATTCCCCTTGCATAATTTACACAAAAGCCTGAGGAAGTCTTTCATGCAAGAGGACTTGAGGGTCAAGCACACATTAGAAGAGATTTTTCTTTTTATTCTTGTTTGGTTTTGGTTAGGGGGTTTGTTTGTTTGTTTGTTTGTTTAGTTTTGTGGTGGTGGTTGTTGCTGTTATTTTCTCAAAGTAAACTTAAACAGCTTTAAAATTGTTCAGCATTCCAAAGCTGAGACCTGAGCCAGGCACAAGAAGGCAAATTGTGGCCCAGGGTTTCAGTGTCTGAGGCATGTTTTCAGAAAGTAGAGGGACCGCTTAGTGCTCTTAGTCCCAGGGCCAAATCTCAGAATTCTAAGGTCGGCATGTTTGAACTGAGGCTTTAAAAATATTTCAGCAAAGTCAAATATTCAAAAGATATATCATCACAGCAGATTGTACTCTGAGAACAGCAGGAAGAAATTACATTGCACACTGTTAAAATGTTAGCAACCACATTTCATTTTTGAAAAGGCAATTTATTTGTCCTGAAATAAAGAGTTGATTATATCTCTTATTACTGTTACAAGAACTTGATATATCACAAAGTGGAAGAGTTACAACATGTACCAACTCTCAACCAGGAAAAATGAACCTGATTCATAATTCACTTTGAGAATGTGTAGTTAGTCAATCAAGTGATTTGTAATCATAAAGGCTGCCAGGAATCAAATGAATAATGGACTATACTAAAATCCTCAGATTTTCTAGTATTCTTATTTCATCATTTCATTTTATTGCTATTTCTGATAGTTATGTCTCTTTCAGCAGAAAAAAATTAAACTATTCATATATGCTGGAAGGAATATATTTGACTATTTAATGCACATAATGAATACACAAATTGAGTGACCACCCAATGTAACAACTGAATGTGAGGCTTTTCTCTATAGAAGCTGTCTTTAAGATGTGAAGCTTGAACAGAAAAAGTCTCCCTTCCGTCCTCTCCCTAGCCCATTTTTCCTCTTGAAAGGATTTTTGGGGTAATCAATCCTCACATACATCGTATTGTTACAGTACAATTTCTCGAGCTGTTTTTTTATAACCATGGAAATTACATAATTCATATAGTGTGGCATCTGCTAAAGAGGAACTGCTTTACCCTCTGATGCATCTTTACATTACATGATTACTTAATAAGGTGTGACCTCCAACTCTGTATTTTTACTAGTAATCTGGCAGAATCAGATGATGGCAACAAGAAACAACCACAGTAAATATGAAATTGTGCTGAAGTTGTAGCTTAATATGTGTTAATCATATTCAGAATTGTGAATTTTTTATGTTAATTCTTTTTTCAGACTTTCACTGCAAAACAACTTCTGAGCCATGAGGCTAACATTAGGCAGAAAGTACCTTAATTGCAGTTTTCCTGTATTGAAATTTTAACTCATTGTTTGCTATACTATTTATTGTTATCTCATGCATTCCTAAATATATGTTTTCAATATCCTGACAACTGAATCAGGCAATTTTCAAGTGATTGACACACCCACGCTGTGAGATGATTTATTCTTGGCATCTCCCCCTACCTACAGAGCAGGTCCATTGAGAGAGCACTGCTTCTTATTCTCATTTACATTTGTACCAGTGTAATTTTTTTTTTTCGTGGTGGGGGGTCCATATGAGAGAGAAAGAAGTGGTAAGTGATAACATTGAATTTATTATAGATTTTGGTTATATTTTAGACAGAAGGATTTAATGGTTTTTACTGGCCATTTGCTGGTCATCTAGACACGAACTTTACACTTTTACAGTAAACCCAAAAGTGATTTCATCATTAGAAAAAGCACACAGGACATGGAAATGGCTTCACTAAGCAGTGAAACACAACCAGTCTGGGTCCAGAAAGTATTAATAGGAAAACAGTTATTTTTGGAGACTTTGGTTCAAGCTTAGAAATAAACTTTAATTCAGAAAAGCAGGATGTAGTTAATCAAACTGGAATATAGCCAGGATGTTGTTGCTGCTGTTGCCAGCATTCTCATTCTGTTTTATAATGACCACAAAGGATTACTGCCAGCATTTTACACCTTTTCTAAAGCTGTAGTCATTTCAAAGGTACAATATCAAATCAAATTTAAACTAAACTTAAGTGTGACCATGAGCAAAACTTATGTCTTGGGACATATTTTATTTCTAGTGAGAACATGACACTCTGAACCTAAATCTGTGGAAATGCTCATAGCCCAGGCAGGGTGCCATCGTGTCAGAGGATGAAGAAAGAAATTTGAAAAGCAAAGTGGCAAAACTGGTGATATAATTTTGCCTCAGTTAGCAAAGCTGAGAAAAATGACAAAAAGCATCATAAAATGTTGTAATATTTTTGTCTTTACTACTCAAATATTAGGGGAAAACCTGGAAACATTATTTAGAAAATAAAACACAGTTTTGATAGAGAAGTATCACAGTTAATTTTAATGTCATTTCTGACTGCTAATGTCAATTCAAAAATCATTTAGAATGGATAAAAAATAGAATGCACCAGGTCAAAATGTAGTGTCAGTGCAATATGCTCTATGGACTAGACTTATGTACTTTTTCCAATTAAAGTCACTCTCATTGTTTCTATCTGAAGGAGACCCATAGCAGTTAGCCACGAAAGTTCACATTGAGCTCTCTAAAAAGAATGCCTCATGCACATGCGCAGTAGTTGTCATGTTAAAAATCTGTGAATTTTGGAATGAGACAACCATACTTCCTTTCCAGAGCCACAATCTCCATCAACACACATCAGCATGTATGGTGTCCTAATGATGGTCTTCTTGGTATGTGGAATACAGTAAAGCTGAAAAGCTGCGTAGACCCAGAACTGCATTTCTTTAACTTCCTTTAACACAATATAAATTGAAAGAAATTACTGTTATAGTTAGCTTTAATAGCTACATAAAGCACTGGAACTATGTAGGATCCTACCATTTTTAATACATTGCCTGTGATCTTAGTAATGAGGAACTAGTGTGATAAGCCACATGTTTTTCAATCACTTAGAAAAAAAGAAGTATCAATACAGCAATGCCTGTAAAATATGAAACAAGCGATTCCTGTTCCTTCATTTGGAGTTTTAATTCATGCTTCTCGTGGACAACCAGAAACTTGCCATTCATTGAATGCTGAGTTCTAACCAAACAAGTATACTTAATTATGGTATTTTTTCCATGGTTCTGCAAACTGCAGAATTTTGATCTTCAATATAGCAACACATATATATAGAAGAGAAGTGAATTTTACCTCTGCTAGTATAAAACCCAATAATAGCAGATGTCAGTGGGTGGGCAAGAGACACTACTTCCTTTCCAAATACTGTTCAGCTGTGCATTAGTGTTAACCACTTGAATACCATTTCATACGTTAAGCAACCTTAGATTTCTAGGTGAAGTAAAAACAAATAAATTTTATGGGAAAATCAGATTGCCTGCTGGGAAAACATGTTTCCAGAGAAGTAATGGTGTCAGGTCTTGGGTACCTTGGTGTGCAAAGGTATTTGTTTCTAACCCTTCATCTGGCCGTTTGAGCTAAATGACTTAGAGGTAAGCAGAGAGCAGCAGGACTGATGCCCTCTAGCATCTAACCTCTAGCTTGGACATATCCAGCAGTTCATACCTTCCCATACATACACCTACAAATGCATGGCCTCCAATAACAACAACAACAACAACAACAACAACAAACAAAACACTAATCTCTGCTACTGAACACTGTCAGGTGTCTGCCTAAATGTTCACCTTTTCAGTCAGGAACATTTCTTTTACACTATCCAGAAGTTGGGCCCAGGGTCTAGTAGTTGTCTTATACAAAATATACAGAGATGTCTTAGCAAGACACAAATTCCCATTGTGTCCGTCAGAGGAGACTGCTTTTTTTCTCTTCCATGCAGGCTTTGTTTTCCCTATACCTGTGACCAAAGCCAATATTCACATCTTCCAGAACTGCAGGGTTTCAGCACTGTGGCAGCTAAAAGCAAATCCCATGCCCTTACAGTTTGTCAACAAGCACTCAATGCAGTCAAAAACTACCTTGACTCCAAGATTCAATTCTAAAGCAACTGCTCTCACCTTTGCCTAATTTCCCTTAATGGTATGAACTTTATGTGATACATGAGACTTCAGGAGCCCTAGCAAAGTGTTTTGATGACCCCTTAAAATAAGCCTCTTGTAAGAATTGCACTGAAACCACTGTTACTTCTGGAGAATTCATATGGAAGAGTGTGACTGGAGTCAAATCCAGTGTTTGTATCTAACCTAGCAAATCCTAGGAAACAATCAACCTGTGTCTTCATAGCATTAAGTTTTTTACCCTTTAAAGGAAAGAAAGTTTGACAAGCTTACTTTTCCTTCCTTTTTCTTCTTTTTCTTAGATTAGGGGTAAAGAAGAAAAATAGAGAGAAGTCTCTTCCAAATTAGCTAAATGGGAACAGCTATGCTAGAGCACAGCCAGCGAGAATCCCACAGGGACCCAAAACCCCATGTGGGCAGAGTCCAAGCAATGCTCTATTAATGTGCAAATCCAGCATTGGCATAGGTCTGTGTTTTGCCCAAAGATGAGCTGATCCCAGGGTCACAGCTGGAAATTGTGTATGTGGTCTGTATGCAGCAGAACTGCAGGGTGCAGCATGAAGATTTCAGCCCATCTGCACCAAGGATGACAGAAATGGGAAACACATTTTTTAAAGTGTGTCTTAGCAGAGTACAAATGGCTTTTTCCAACTCTAGTCTGTTTTGCTCCCTGGTGGGGAGCACTTCTTTGCTTCTTCACACAAACTTCTCCCGATCGATAGAGTGACAGCCCTAATGTATAGTTAGTGTGTGTGGCAGTCATACAGCTGTCCCTTCAGTAGACATTAGTCCTACATCCAGAACTATGCGAGAGGTTAATGTTTGCTAATCTAACAGACTATTTCATTCCTGAAGGGATGAAGGGATGTGAGCTTCACTTAAGCTTTTTAAGTTTGGTCTGTGATGGATTCTGCCTGTTTTATTGCAAATGGGAAGGATAGGGGTGAAAATCTGTCTCCACTTCTAACTCAGACTTTCTAAGCCAAGAATATTGTTATGACGATTTATCAAGAGCATAACTTCCTTAGTGCCTAGCAAAGGAGCAAAAGGACTCCCCTGTGCAAACTGAAAAGGATTGGCAAGGAGGAAGGGGCAGAGGGGATGAGAGCATTTGCTTCCAAGCAGGACAAGCCCTGCCCTCAGAGCCAAGCTTCCCTGGGGCTTGACTATCTGAGCAGGAAAAATGTGAACTGTTGCGTTGTGTGCCTTTACTTTCAAAGTTACTTGACAGTGAAAAACCACCAGGAGTGGGAATGCCAGGCAGAGAGGGTCTGTGTTACGCTAGAAGAGTGTACACTCTCTCCTTAGCTAGGGGTTGCCTGCTCCTGATAGCAGAGACTCTTCTTTGTCCTGGGAGATATGGAAGATTCCTTCCTTAAGTTCCTCTCTTAGATTCTGGTAGCTCTCTTCAGTCTTCTCTTCTGGGCTTCAGACACGTTCATCCAGTTTTGTTTCCACAGACGAGACATGGAATTGTAATGGGGAAGTGACAGTGTCTTCATAAATCCTGATTTTAATGACTAACGTATCCATCTTGTCCTTCCCTCCTCCCATTACAATGTTGCTAAGTAGCAGGAATACATTTCTGATGAGTGATAGTAGAAGTCCCAGGTGGTAGAAGTCCTGTGGAGTGAGGGAAGATCTTGATCTCTCTAGCAAAGTCCGAGTAGTCTTTTATTGGGCTCAGGGTAGGTGGAATGCCTCTGGTACCTCACCTGAGGTGGGGAATTCTCCACTGGATGATTGATAATGCACCATGGGACATTTCAAGAGTCTTTGACACTTTGAAGCACAGGTGGACAGACCCATCATGGTGATGAGCACAGATAAGTATCTTCAGGCCGTGTTACACCAGCGAAACCTTTGGAGGAGAAGTTTGCATTATTCCCCAGGTTACCAGTGTTTTCCAGGCCACTGTGCCTGGAGGCAACCACCCTTGTCTTACTGCAGGCTAAACCACGCTGTAAGGTTTCGCCAGATGAAGTAGGGATTCCTAGGGATTCCCAGGAGTGAACACCAGAGTGAAATCTTTATACTATTATTAAAGTTCTTCCAAAAACTATGTTAGGTATAGAAAGGAAAGTTAGACTAAACACACTGCAGAGGATCTCATGCAAGTAAACACAGGAACATTGATCAGGCAGGACAAGGGATATTTTCTGGCAGGATATCAGTAAAATTATGCTGTGACCTAAGTCATAGCATTTGGATTACACCTGAAATTACAGTAAATTAAAATATAAAATATCAGTCTAACATCCTCCCAGAGAGAAGGGGGGGCGGGGGACGGACACACGACTATGACTGTAAATTCAGAAGTCCCCAGATTTGCAATGCAGTGGATCTGTGCTATCCAGTACAATAAATTTAGTATTCTTTTGAAAGTAGCTATTGAGCTACTCTCATTGCAAGGCAAATACAGAGGTGAAACAAATACTTCTTTACCCTCCATGATATTTAAAAGTGAAGTTTTGGCATGGCACAGCACAGTTTTATGCAAGACCAAGCTGTAATGACATTGGCATAAAACAATATTAATTTTTACTGTAGCACTAATTACATCTAAAATTTAACTTTTGAAGATACAATATTTAGTGCTGCATTGTGGAAACAAACAGATGAGCACAGCTGACCTGTTGATAAAGCAGGTCTGAAAAGAGCAATGTTGTGGTCAGAATAGCAACAGCAGACCTCCTTCTCTCCCCTCACGCTTCCACAACCTGCACTGAAAAGGGTGCCATTTTCCCATCACAGCCCAGTGCTTCAAGGCCTGATCAGATTATCCTGGAAGCATGCAGATTAATTGATCTGGGAAAGTCCACTCCCATCTACCTTCCCACACCCGCTGCACACTGGACCAGCAGCTCCAGAACCTGACATAACAGCATTTCTTCTCAATACCCCAGACAGGTAGATGGATTGATATTGATCAGACTGTTGATTTTGAGAAAGAATGAGCTGTGAGGTTTATGCAATCCTCCTGTAATTCCTATCCCTGTTATTGTGCATGAACAAAACATTTCTCAGTGACCATCGAATGCCCACAGTTCACATCCAACTGCAGGGTGAAATTGCTCTTGAGACTAAGCAGCACCCCCAGGACACCACAACCTTTTTAAAAAAGGGAAGTGCAGAAAGAAGAGAAGATGGACTCACTTTTAGAATTAGTGGTTTTACAGCACAAGGAAAAAAACTTCTTTATGGCTTTCCTGGGACTTCAGGATTTTGTGTTTCTATTTTTACAAGAATGGGCTGATTTGTCTTAGGCTATTACTGTCTATTACTGCTGGAAGTCCTGCAGAAAGGTGGGAAGCAGAGAATTCTGGCAATCTGCCTAAAGAGAAATCAATGAAACGAATTAATCCTTCTCAGGCTGCAATGACACAGTAATCCATCACTCAGAGCTGCTTTTATACACCAAATCAGAGAGTAGAGGAAAGAGCCCTGGGGGACATCACAGACAACAACTTACAGCAACACTGGGAAAATACTAAGGAATCAGTTTATTTAAAGAGGATAGTTTTCAGTTGATTGCCTATTTAGTTTTATAGAGATTTTTCTTCATGCTATGTGAAGCTCTGGGTGGATGGCTCTGTCTGCTGAGCACTAGCTCCCCGGACCCCACCCTCGTGGGCTTCTCAGTAGTGGGGGACTGTAAATGTTCTTTTCACCCGTGATGGGCAACTGGCTGAGATAAAGACTTTTTAAGGGGTGGGGCTCCGAAATCCCATGCAGGCTTTGCAGGATCGGGCATCAGCCGCGTTGATCCTGACCAGCCTTTTCAACTCCACGGAATGGATGTGGGGCTGGGGTAGGGAGGAAGCAGGGAGAAGGGGGAGTCCGCTGTCCTCAGCAGCGATTTTTCCAGGCTGTGGGGGTAGAGGGGCTGGCAGTATCGAACAGGCTTTCCTCTCCTTCCTCTCACCCCTCTGCGAACCACTTTTTAGGGAAACCCAGGAGAGGAGAAGGACACGGATTTAATACCACCGACAGGTGCTTCAAAATCACATACTGGTACACAAACATATCCCCTCGAGGGAGAGTGCTTGCCAGGAGAGACGGCGCTGCCGGACACTGACCCCCGTTAACAACAAAACAAAACAAAACAAAAAACAAAGCAAACAAAGCAAAACAAAAAAATAATACGTGGCGTGGCTGCGGTGCGTAAGCGGGTCCAGCCTCCGCACCCTTGCTGTTTTTTCACTCCCGCGTGGACGTCACCTGCTTCTCGGGAGTGGGACAGAACCGGGAGCATCACCCATCCCCCAGGACTACTCCCCGAAGCGGTCGGGGAGGGGCAGGAATTCGGCAACACTCCGAAAAACAGCGTGAAACTCGTGAAGTGGGTAAACTGCCGGGGTGCTATGAGGAGGTGCTTTTTTTACTTTATTTACTTATTCCTCCCGCGCTAAGGGCAAAGGGATAGTTTTGATAGCCTGCTTGCATATTGGTTTCACCACCTTACACACTTGGGAGTCATGTTTTATTCTGACTTTCCCTTACTTTGAAGAGGTGGATAACGTAAGGATCTGGTGGTGCTGCTGGGGTCGGGAGAAATATGCTAATTGGGGTACCTAATTGCTTCAAGAAGTCATGTCGCTGAACACGGGGAGCACCGTTGATGGAGTCAGTCTGTTTCTAATAAAATGAAGAAGCACCGAATTAAATTCCCAAGAAAGGAACTATAAAAGTTGCCACAGTGTAACTAAATTACTTCGCCTAACTGTTACCCCTCAGATGACATCTTGAAAGAAGGCAGACTCAGTACAGCTTCCATCTTCATAAATTGACTGTGCTTAGGCCGATAAATCTGGACTGATTTAAAAGGGCTTTTTCATCCTCCGAATCAAATGAACTAATTGTTAATTAGATGTATTCTGTTAACAATGTCGCTATTCCCTGCATTATCTGCTCACATATTTAGTGAACTTCTTAGCATCTGGTCCATCAGATTTTTCTTTTCTTTTTTTCAGTGTCAGGCTGGAAAGTGGTTTTCCTCTTCGACTCTGCGGGGCCAGTACCATTCATTCTGCTCCTTGGAATGCCTTCGCTGGAGATTTTTAGAGGTTATCAATGTCCCTGGCAGGTCCATGTGCGAACCTGTCCTCGCAGGGAAAAATCTGCCAGGGATCCCCACTGGAACGGCAAGAACTCCTAAGCAGCCCCGGCGGGTTTCAGGGTGCTGATCGCCTTCAAAGGGTCACCGGGGTCCTCTTGCTCGGGACACCACCGATCAGGGTGTAAGTTTGAGGGGAGAAGCAAAGGAGGGAGATAAAAAAATAAACTTCCCCCGGTAGCTCGAGATATTGGCAAACAAAAGAAAAACCCCTGCTGGAACTCAGCAACTCGGACTCTCCACCTAGTAGTAAGAGCCATATTGGGGCTCATTTCTCTCAGATTAAGCGGTTTGTCAGAGGTTTACTTTCTATCTGCTCGGAGGACGTGCGGGGTTGCGACTTCTCCCTCCTCCCCTGTTAGCATCTGGCGCTACCCAGCCCTGGGTTCTCGGCACTTCGTAGTCCGCAACAAAGCCCATGCGTCATGAGAAGGACATGAGTGACGTGCCACAGCTTGTGAATGGGACAGGACGTTATCCCAGCACGGGATACGGGCGGTGCGTGTGCTATCCCTTTCCTGGGCTGGCAGGGGAAACCAGGGGCGTCCTGCTTAAGTAAGTATAGCCTAATAGCAGGTGTGGTTTTGCCAAGCGTTTTACACTTAAGCCTGCGACCTCTTCAGATTGCCCCCTGCCACGTTTTGTGCCATTTAAGCCCGTCTTCATCCTGCTTAGAGAGATTCAGCCGCCTGCTTCATGTGTGTCTCTCCCGGAACTGGCTCCAAATAAACGGATCACGAATGTAAAACTATCCCCCCAAGACATATGACTAAGAATTGTCAAAGAGACTTTGGTCCACTACCCATGTCTTATGCCAGTCACTCATCACGGTCCCTTGCGGTGTGTCATACGTCATCATGACTCTGATTCGTGACACAGTTTAGTGCTCTTTGGGGACTCTCCGGCATAGCACAGCATCCTGCCTCCACCTTGCACCTTTGTAGCTGGCTGTAAATGCATACCTTACAACCTCGCCAAAGGATCACTGCACAGCCCAAGTTAAAAGCCACCATCCAAAACGCTTTCAGGGAAATGCGCACTGCTCGGGTTTTCTAGGCATTTCCCTGTTTCGGAGTCGTTTTGCCTGTCCTCTACACCTCGTTTTTGACTCGGATCCTTCAGCTCAGTGGCTACCCTCACACTCCCTCCCAACCTCGGGCTGAATGGCAGTCCCTGCTCATTTCAGGGGTCTCTTCCTTCTGCCGTACGTTATACGCACCTGACATTAAACAGAAAATGTCCTCGCATGAGCTACCTATTCCGCGCGTGGGCGAAAAGCAGAATCTCTATGCTTAGTAAAGGCAGGAGGGGCCAGTGGGCGGCCGGAGAGGGGCAGGAAGGAAGGGTAGGTGAGGACGCCAACCTATCCCTCTATCCACCGCAGTGGGTAGTTACTGTGGGAGCACCCCCGGCTGTGAGGATGTGCATGGCAGCATCTGAGGGTCACCGTCCGATCCGTGTTCGGAGCACTCTCAGGGCTCTAGCTGCAAGGCTGCAGAAGGGATGCAAACAATAGCAGCTGCAACACCTGCGATCTATCATGGTGAATGAAATATGTACAGTAATATGGAGTAATTGCTCTTACCGCTTCCAGAGGGAGCTCAAAGATGGAAAATCAAGGTTAGAGTCTTCTAAACTGTAAACAATTTCCACAGGACATATCCACAGCACAAGTAGATCGACAAGGAGACTGAGAGAATTCCTCGTTTGTCTCAGGAGGGACTTTAAGATTCATTTAACCTCATGCGAATAGTGATAAAGACTGTCAACGTGCTTAGTTACAGCACGGGGCTGAAAAACTTTTACCTGTGTGCGGCGGGGAGAAACACAAGGGCTGTACAAGGTCAGCGGGGATCCCGGGTGATGTACGGCAGGATCACTGCCGGAGTAATAATTAATTTACTGCAGTCCACAGGGCTGTTTAGCAAGTACATAAACTCCGTTTGGAAATAGCGACCTACTTATGCATATCCATGCAAAGATATCATGCGTGTTCTGCATTTACGGTATATGGCTGCATGTGAGTCCTAGTGTCCCGCCCATTTGCAGAGTTTCGGGGTTTGGGCTCATGTGATACGCCCCAGTGTCAGGTTGTCGGGTGGAATGTGGATATACACATTCACCGCCATGTACGCACCTTGCTCTGCAAGCTCTGCAAGTTTTCCCTCCGTGTAACTTCACGCGCGTCTGTGCCACATGTTTTATAAAACGCAGATAATCCCACTCGGCGGTTCACAGTTCACCAGTGGCTGACAAAATTTAATGCTGACTTGGAAGTGCCACACGCAACGAGGTGCAAAGAGCGTGCAAGAGTGGCTGAGATTTGGATCTGGGCTGCTCTGATCTAGACCAGTGCTCAAGAGGACAAAACCCGTCCTTGCCTTCACCCTCACCATCCTCTCCCTCAAACTTCTCACCCTCATCCTCCAGTCAGTGTCGTGCCCACCCTGTGCTGCCCCCTCACCTGCTCAGACTGTACCTCAGCTCACATGCACACATATTCACTAGCACAAGTGATTCCTGCTTCCTGTTCCAGCCAGGAGCAACTTCCCTGCTCACCATCTCTCCCCCCTCAGCCGGGAGGAACCGTTCCCGGCCCCCAGGACTCCCAGTAGTGTCACAACCTGCATATAAATCACCGGAAATAAGCCGCAGGTTCGTTCCTTTTCGGGAAAATAAACAAGTAAAAATATATAAATGAACCCAGCTTCACTGCTCTTTTAGCAGCGAGACAATCACTTGTAAAAGGCGGGGAGAAAGCGCGTTACAGAGTCACCACCGCCCCCTGACAAGTGATTACGCCTCTATCAGCCCCTGCCGCAATCAAACACACCTCGCGAGGATGCTGCTCACACTCATATTCGGCTGCAAACTAAGGGTCCCGGCGGGTGCCAGGGATGGAGAGTTCCCCTCGGGCGGCCCCGAAAGAGCCGCAAGTCCAGGACCAGCCCCGGAAGTGGAGCTGAGCGGGGCCGGGCAGGAGGAATGGCGCGGAGCGGCGCGGGTGCGCACCCGCGGAGCGTCCAGAAGCAGGCGGCGACGGGAAGCCACTTCGGCCCAGAGTTGCTGCCTTAGTGCGCGACGCCTTTGAGACTCCTACATGGGCTGCCAAAGCTTTTTCCTTTTTTTTTTTTTTTCCCCTGAAACTCCTTGCCCCTCCTTCGTGTCTTGACCCACAGCACAGTCCAGCAAATAATTCTGTTTATCTCCTTTAAAATAGCAGTTTTACTCGGTACAATGCGACACATGCAGCAATGAATATGCATGGAGAGTTGCGAGGGTACATGAATGCTTACGGCAAAATGCCACCTTCCTTACCTGTCCATTTTCTTAGCTCGTTCGAATAAAAGGCTTCTCGCATGCATTTTGTGGAACTGAATTAATTCCAAATATTTGGTACACAAACTTAGTGAGCCCAAAGGAGATTAATTTTTCAGAGTAATCCAATTAAAAGATTTCTAAACTAATCTTTGGGGAAAAAAATAGTGCAAGGCTAAAGAGGAAAATCGGGTTTATGATAGTGATTTATTGCATCAGTTTGGACTGTAGAAAGAGGTTTTCCTCGTTTGGACGTGACGACCCTTCCCCCCAGTCCCACTTACCCCACTGAGGTCTCAAATATACCCTAGCACACATATGGTTGAATCTGTTTCTTTCCTTTTCTTTTAATTTTCTAGAAGATCTACTATCCAGGAGCGAATCTTACCCTTAGCGCTACAAGAAAAGGAGTTTGGTCTCTCACAAGTACCCTAGACCTGTTTAAAGGGCTAGTAGATTTATGGTCTCTTTTCCGACGCCCATCCAGAGTAATTAGCACATATGTTCTAAACAGATGATAGTTTTGTGACCAATAAAGCAATTATCTATCTCTAGAGCTGACAGTTCCTCCAACTAAACTCCAACCAGCAGCTAATTGGAAAAGTCATTTCAGTTTCATTGTCTGCAATTAGTCCTGCTGAACTATTACACCCAAACTAACTGGTTTGAGGTTTATTTATTCATTTCTTATTTGCATTTACAAACGTTTACTAAGTCACGCTTAACCGTTCCAGGAGAAGGGTGTCTCTGGGAGTTGTTGGGAGTTTTGAGGGCTTGGGCAGGGGGGCTTGGGGTGGGGGGGGGAAAGGGGTTATGCTTTTGAAACCAGGAGAGTCACTCTCCCAGGCTGGCAGTATTGGAAGGCTCAGCCGTGCCACAAACGTGTCCACTCTGCTGATTGGGGTCAATAAAACTGTATTTTCCCTACCAATGTAACCAAAGAAGCAGAGAGGGCGATGGGGAGGAAGGAAAGGGTAATGTTGCTAATAAATAAATAAATAAATAAATAAATAAAAAATCATCACCACTCGAGCTCTGCATTTAAAGACAGCCTGGATGACCACCCAGCACCCCACTTAGCAGGTTCTGTGCCGGAGCAGCCCGTGTGTGTGCGAGTCTGTGTGTCTCTGTGTCTGTGTGTGTGTTCCCAGCCCCACCTATGGACACGGTGTTCCCTTGCCCTTCCCCAGGGAATTTGAGGGCAGGGAAAGGTCTGTGGGTCGGGAGAGCCTTTTTCTGTCCACCTCGCACGACTGCCGCCTCCTCGAGGGTGAAAAAATTAAACAAGATGATGGGGGCTGAGGACTTGTGCACAGTGAGTGGAAAAAATGCGTTAAACATCAGTTTGACGCCCCATCGGAGCTTCAAAATATACACTGGCTGGATTTCTTCTACTTAATTTAATCCTTATTGGACTGGGTTTCTTCTCACCATCTATTTACTAGAAGTCCTAGCAAAACGTACCTCGGGAGAGAAGGAGGGGGAATGTGGCACACGGTGGCGGGAGGACTGTTCAGTCCATCATTTGAACCTCCAGATTAAAGCAGGTATTTAACAGGGAGGCACTCCAAGGAGTTGGAAGTAAGTCTCTTAAGTCAAGACTTCTGCCCAGGACTGGAGCTGCTCCTGGAGTGGAAGAGATTTGTGTGTTGGGATGGGAACTTGTAGCCTTAGCAACAAAGTAGTCACTTGAAGGAATTTACAGCAAAAGCATCCCAGACTGAGAAAGAAACGCCAATTTCTGAGCTGCTAGGAGGGAAGAGATAGTGCCCTGGATTGAATCTTTAGAACAAAGCTTTTTCTATTTTCCAGCAGCCCCAATTTTGTCCTCTTCTTTTTTTTTTTTTTTTTCTATTTAAAAAAAAAAAAAAAAAAAAAAAAAAAAAAAAAAAAAAAAAAGGAGCTTTGACAAGATTACTCCCAAAAAACCGCGGACACCTCAGTCGGTGCCTGCACACCGGCCAGGCTCAGGCAGCACGCAAAGCAGAGCAGGTTGCCCACCGAAGAGCTGCATTTCCCTCCAAAATCTAACCTTTTCGGGGGGTCAGGACTATCTCCAGGCACCCCTAATAAATCCAAATCACCAAAATCCAGGGGGCTGAGAGTGATGGGGAAAATTATGAAATTATGTCTGGCCGACTCTCGGCGCTACGACTCCAAGCATCACCCCTCGAGAAAGGTCCTTACCACCCAGGCACTGAGAAGGGGTCTCTGGGGTGCTGGTTGTTCCTCACCCCAGAACACCCGACCCCAGGCAGGGAGTATTCTGGCTGGAGGATGGGAAAGGCGAGACACGCCTGTGTCTCCGCGGTGGCGCAGGGCTCGGACTGCAGGGGTCCTTGCCCACGCGGGTCCTTGTTGCAAGTATCCAAGGGCAGGTACCCCTCTGGCCAGGCAGCCTGGCGCAAAAGCATTTTCATAGCTACCAGAGCACACACACACGCTTGGATTTTGCCTTTTTTTTTTTTTTTTTTTTCCATTACGAGCGATTAGGTGATGTCTATTCAAAGTTGCTGATCCAGAGAGAAAATAGGAGTAGATAAAAGGAGATTTCAAGCGACCTCCTCGTCCCTTTCACACCAACCTGAGCCTCAGAATAGCCACGGATCAACTCGGACAAAAGCCCTTTCCTTTTCCCTTTCAGCTTCAGAAGATTCAGTGGAAGGGGTTGACAATAAAACATATAACTCTAGACCCATTTGATAGGATCAGGCAATTTTGTATACCTTATTAACGACACTGTTGGATATGCCTGAGCTTCACCCCTAGAAACGTGTGCATAATTATTTTTTAAAAAATCCTTCGTGTGGTAAAATAGATAACAGTCATTTATAGCTTTTGTATTGGGCTGCAGCGATTTATTGTGTTTGTTCTGTTGCGTTTAAACTTTATCTAAAGCACACCCCCGTCCTCTCCTCGCAGACAGAATTACGCAGTAATAAACATATCTTGTTCCTGACAGTTTCAATGGAAATGCTGAGGTTTATTACTCAGATCAACTTCTGATGAATAAATATGACTATATTGCTACTGTTGTAGAGCTGCTGCGTTTTTCCCAGCAACGTACTTTCGCACCTTTTTATCTCGGCTGCGGAGGAGAAAGTGACGTTAAATACTTAAACATCTTGGAGCCAGTCTCTGGTCTGTGGAGAGTCCAGCTCAAATCTACTCCTGACGGACTAATCCCCGCAGTAAAAGAAATGTGATCTCTGACAGGTAAGTATTAAGGAAATTATTATATACTGCCATCGACGGTGTTGTCAGGACAATCTCACAACTTACAAACTCGTTTCCAAACGTCAGCTCTTCATCAAAATCTCCAGTCCAATTCGGAATCATAAAACCCACCAAATTCATTCCTAACAGAAGCCGAAAGTTTAAAATACAGTTAGAGTTGTTTCAACGCAAAGCTTTGTGTTAGTGATTTTTGTACAATTTTGTTTCTCTTGGCTTCGGCGCTCAGACCATCGCAGCTTTTTTAATGTCGAATGTAAATATTTGGTCCTGGATTCACCAGTGTGTTGAAAATTATTCCCAGATTTGCCTTATACAGGAAGGTTTAATTTGCATCAAAAGGTCATCAATTTCTGTTCTGGAGCTCTACTTGGGAATTGCTATGCTCCTTTGTGCTTTTAGACAAGTGGCCTTTGCATTGGGTGCTTTCTTTTCCCTCCCCACGCAGACATGGTTATTTTTTTCTGTGGTTTGTTGATTAGTTTTTGGGGGAGGTTGGTTTTGGTTTTGGTTTGATTTGGTTTTTACTTCCAGACACAGATCTAATTTTTTTTCCCCTATTCATTTTCTTTTCTTTCTTTCTTTCTTTCTTTCTTTCTTTCTTTCTTTCTTTCTTTCTTTCTTTCTTTCTTTCTTTCTTTCTTTCTTTCTTTCTTTCTTTCTTTCTTTCTTTCTTTCT
>NW_020955197.1:2832848-2839718 GCF_003031625.1 Empidonax traillii
TTTTTTTTTTTTTTTTTTTTTTTTTTTTTTTTTTTTTTTTTTTTTTTTTTTTTTTTTGTATTAGAAAAGAAGGCAGACTGTCGGGTGCTCAGGTTTTTCTTTTTGGAGGGATGGCAAGAGCCTATTTTCTGTTTGGCACCGGAGCATGGTACTTTTGAGTGCTAACAAATGACAAACCTGGATCGGCGCGGCCCCGCTGCAGGAAAGGGTGCAGGGATGGCAGATTGCCTTCTCGAGGGCGTGGCGGAGGGAACTGCGGGGGATGGGGGGCCGCTGTCACACCGATATTTTGCAAATCCCGTCTAAAATAATTCTAGGGAAGAAGGAGGTGTGCACGGAGAGGAAGGGCGGTCTCGCCTCTGGGTTAAGCACACGCGGAGGACGAGGAGCAGTAGGCTCTCCGCGGCGGGGTGGGACACACGATACCCTCCTCTTGGGTAGTGAGACCCGCTGTGATGTGCAGCTGCTTCGGATAACGGGGGGGATGTCGGCCGTGACCCCAGGATGATGTTTCACAGTGGAGGCGGAGTGAAGCAGTGTGCTCCAAAGAGATTTTTATTATTATATATATATATATATATATATATATATATATATATATATATATATATATATATATATATATATATAAAATAAAGCAGGCTATGCTTGATAGGGTGGCCCGAGCATGTGCGGATTCTGGCTAGAGGGCTGAGCAGAGAAAGGTGGAGGGCCTCTTTCCCATAGCCAGTCGCCTTCTTTGGGATGTACTGAAACGGCCTGGTCAATGGTTTTGGGAAACAGTGACAGGGATATCTGCAGGGAAGGGAGAGATGCCCATTCGGGACTCCCCGGCCGTGGGGGGCATCCCCAGGCGTCGGGCTTCCTTTGGAAAGCAGCGAGTCGGCACAAAGTGGCCCAGTATGCCTGTCCCGCAGGACCTATTGGCAGGTGCTACGGGAGGCAGCGAGAGAGCAGCACAACCCTCGGAAGGAGCAAGCCCGACTTCTCGTCTGCTCGGGGTGATGCCACTCACCACAGACTATCTGATCAGGGCAAGGGGCGACTGTCGCCCCTCAAAAAGCACCACTTCCTATACACACATCATGTGTTGCACTCTTCAAGAAACTTGGTTAATCCTTCAGGTTTGCTGCTGCAGAGGTAGTGTAAGTGAGCAAAAAAGAAAGGGGGGGGGGGAAGCAAAAGGAGGAAAGGACCCAGCATCGCTAATAAGAAATGAGGCCTGGCTGGGCACCACAGGTTATAGAAGCCTGGCACAGTACTGCCGTGCCCATCCCGGCTGTGAGAGCCTGGGGGACAGCAGGGCTGCGGCACGTGATTAAGGCTGGGGTGGTCTCGGTGTGGCTGTTCACATTCCCTTTACAAAAGGCCAGGCCTGGGAGAGGGGCCGCCCTGACAGCTTCAGCCGAGGGATACACGCAGAGACTGGGGGGAACCCCAATGCAACCCTCTCGTTTTACAGCATTCCAGCTAGAAGGTATCCACAGGTCAGAGCTGGGAACGACTAAAAAGGCTAAGAACTGGGAGCAAGAACTACATTTTTTTACAGAGCTTTTCACTGCACCCTGTGTAAGTCCACACTTACTGTCCTCCACCTACCCCTTTTTTTATGTGTGTGCGCATATATATATATATATATATATATACACATGTATGTAAGTGAGCACATTTTTTAATATAGATAGTGCCTATTGGAGCTTGACAGATGAAACAAGCACCTAATGTTTGCTTAGGAAAACACAGACTGCATACCTCAGCTCCCCAAATTACATGCAACCTGGCCACTCACAAAATAGTAATAATACCATGTATTGGAGTTTATATTATATTCTAACACACACTCTACCCACACCATCCTCCTCCCCGTTCCGCCTCCCTCCCCACCAGAAACAGTGTGTGAAAGTTGTCGCGACTGATCTCCAGAGGAACTTTCGTTTTCCGGAGGGGACAAGAGGACTGCAGAAAAGAGGAGAACCAGCTCCGTCCCGGGTTGGATTGCACGAGGGAGGCGGGGATGGAGAACAGAGACACTGCAAGCGGGGGGGAAGGGGGGGGGAACAAACAAACAAACGAAAAAACCAACGCCGATAACGACCACCAAAACCAGTTTCTGAATCCTCTCAAAACTTTACCACCTTCAGATCCCAGTGTGGAGCCCGGCCTGGGGAAGTGTCTGGTGTTACAGGGGAAAATTAAGCCCCCGAGTCCCCAGCACAGTCTCCCTTACGCATTCCAGATCTGCAGAAGTTAAAAAGGAATCAAAGCTAATTTCCCAATTAAATGTGAGTTGTGGTCGTTTTTAAGTGTCCCTGTAATTTGTGGGGGAGAGGAAATGCCTCTCGTGGACTGAACTGTGCTTTAACCTGGTCAGCTGAGGCATGAGGCTAGTACTTTTACTGATGGATGCCTAGCGTCCCGGCTCCCCTCCCCAGCAGGCTACTGCATAACCACAGGACGTCGCAGATGGGTTTTTCCTCAGGAATCCAGCAAACTTCACCAGACCTTCACCCACCCGCTTTTTCTAAAACCCACTTTTAAAAATTGCTTTCCCTCCTCACAGAACGAATGAAAACCACCAAGCGTTTCCAGCCAGGCGACGGGAGAACATTCCTCCCCGCTGCACAACCCCCGCTGCCCTGACTAGCGCAGTTTGAGTGTTGGGGCCCTCTCCGGATTGCAGTTGAGCCCAGCCCGGCTGCGAAACATCTGATTGCTGTCCCTGTAATCTGTTGACATATCACCCAGATAAGCAGGCCGCAATCGATCTTTTCATTAGATGATCAAATAACAAACAGAGCAGGTGAAAGAGAAGACCGTTAGAGTGCTTGCACTTCCCCATCCCGGCGCCCTGTCTCTGCTGCTAGGTCTGGGATGTGGGGTCGGTGCCTGCCTTACCCGCGTGGGTCACCTCTGTGAGGCATGCTCATTATCTGGGGAAGGAGGCAGTGGAAATACCCACACATATTTCTATAGGGGGAAAGGGGAAGGGAAAGGAAGGGAGGGGGGAGAGAAAATCTCCGACAAAATGAGGACTAGATGCCTCTCACTCCTCCCAAATAACGGGATGCCTAAACTGAATGATGCCAATGGGTGAGGCGGGGAGGGTAGTCTGGGGGGGGGGGGGGGGGGGGGGGGGGGGGGGGGGGGGGGGGGGGGGGAAGGTTGGAGAAGGTCTCCCCGCCAAGTGTCGCGGCCCCACACCCCTCCCTCCGCCCCGAAACCACGAGGAAGGGAGCGGCGACTTGCCTGGGGTGGCCCGAGAAGTCGGGGCCGTCGGCAGGGTGCCCGGTCCGGGAGGAGCCAGGCTGCGGCTGCTGGGTCCGTCTACCTTCTCTCAAGCTTTCTGCCTCTGTGTCTGTGCCTCTGTCTCTCTCTCTCTCTCTCTCTCTCTCCTCCTCTCTCTCTCCGTGCTTTGCTCTGCCTCTTTTACTCCGTGTCTCTTCACAGTCTGGGAAGTAAAATCTAGATGATATACATACCGAGCTTGCTTTTTTTGTCCTATTTAATCTTATTCGTTTCACCTTTTCACTGACCAAAAGACAGGACTGGGAGTTTATTGGGAAAGAGAGAGAGAGAGAGGAAAGAAGCCTACTGTTGCATAGTCAATAACATCCTTTTTATCAATGCAATATACAACAGAGACGGCTTGGTCAAGGCACTCATTGAAAATCTCTTCATTATTTCGGGGCAAATTCAGGCGTTTATTCTGTTCTTAGAAATGATGAAGGAGTCTTCTCTCCAGGCGGCTCCCAGCCTCAGATTTCAGAGCTGACAGGGAAAGAAAAAAAAATATCGTGATCATGATACATCAACGTTAGGGGGCTTTTTTTTTCCTCTTTACTTTTAATTAAAATAATATTACTTTAAAAAAATTAATAATAACAATAAAACTTCTGTCGCCTATTTCATCCCCTTTCTTCCTTCCAGCAGGTTTTTCATACGGCTTCTAATCTGATTATAAACTTTAATGGGAGCTAAGAGCCGGGTAGGTTGTCCAGTAGGGCAGGTTGCGGATGTTATTTTTGGAGGGTTTTTTTTTTTTTGTTAGGGTGTTCAGTTTTTACAGTCTGTTTCTTCTTTGTCACATTCAGCCTTTCAACCCCGTTTCAGACCTCTCGCAAAGGGAAGCTGCCGGGAAAGCAGGCTAGGGAAAGACGTAGAAACTGGAGAGAAGGGGTTTTCTTTCCAACACAGTTTTATATTGAAAAAATTTTAAAAGATTTTTTTTTTTTTAAGAGAAAAGGAGAGTGAAAGGCCGTAGACAGCTGCGGAGGCCCCCCCAGGGCTCCCCCGGCCCGGCGGCTCGGTGCCCACTAGATGGCAGCCGGCGCCAGCGATTCCTGCTCCGCCGGGGCCGAGGCCGCACCGGGCAGCGGAGGGAAAGGAGGGGGAGCGACACCCCACCACCACTCCCCCGCATTCCCCGTACCCGCTCTGCGCGACTCACTCTGGGACATCAGGGAACCTGGGGGAGGGCATTGCGAGCTGGCCGTTTGGGTCTGTTCTGACCGCTCACATATCCCGAAAGTAAAATTAAAAGGGTGGGGACAAAACCCCCCCGGGGGAAGCGCGGAGTCCGTCAGGGAGGCAGATGGGCGTGTTAGGTGAGGAATGAGGGGTGAGGAAGGAGGAACAAGGGGCAAAAATAGCCCAAGGTGAGATGGGAACACGTATGGGGATGTGAATGTGTGCGTGGACGCTCACGCACGTGTGTTCAAGGGCGCGCGCATACGGGCGCCGCTTCCTCCGTGCAGGGCGAGTGTTTTCTTCTCCATCATTAAAACCCCTGGATTGACTTTTGCAGTGGGAAAGCAGGAGAGAAATCCCGATTTCAGACGTGGAGGTGAAAAAAACCAAAAACCTCACACCAACTTTTCACGGGGAGCCCCCTTTAATTCCCCCTTTCTCCCTATAGCAATGCATCCTCTTCAGTCCATGGGTGTGCTGGGAGGGGGGCGGGTAGAAGGACCGTAGACGACCCATGCTAATCAGATCTCAAAGTAAATAGCAGCACAGGGTGAGCTCAATGTAAATTGTGCTTGTCAGAAGAATCCCCCCTCCCTCCCCCCTCTCTCCTCCCCTCCTTTCCCCATCCCAGTCACTAGGTAGCGGTGAATTTAAAAAAAAAAAAAAAAAAAAAAAATAGGGGGGATGGAAAGCTAGGGGTGGGGGGGTAACCAATGGAGTGAAGGAGGCTTGGCTAACCTTAGCCTCCCATTTTCTCTCCCCCCAATTCAGGGCTCTGACCAGTCAGTCGCCTTTGATTATCAGTTGCCAGCAGCCCTTCTCTTGGCTCCTTGACACGAGCTCCATATAAGGCAGCGATCTCCATAGAAACGTGTCAGTTTCAATAGTAGTGTCAAAGTTCACTATATACAGACATTCGCGCAGATCCCCCTTTCGGAAACATTGCTCTGCTAGGCTTCCCGTTTAAACGCATTCATTTTTTGGGTCTCTCTCTCTCTCTCTCTCTCTCTCCCTCTCTCTCTCCCGTCTCTCCCCCCCTCCCCTTTCTTGCATATTCTATTAGTTTTTTGGCCCCCCCCTTCATCTCCCTCTTCTCCTTCCTTTTCTTCTTTTTTCCACCCTTCCTCCTTGTGTCTTTCGCTTCATTTCTGCAGGAGAAGAGAAGAAGAGAGAGGTGAAACTGAAAAAAAAAAAAACCGAACAACAAAAACAAAAAAAAACTCGGAAAGAAAGAAAAAGGGGGAAAACAGAGAGAGAGAATTGGGGGGAGGGGGGAAAGGTCCGAAGAGAGAAAGAGAGAACGCGTTCACATCTTAATACCGTTACTATTTTGACCATTCTTGCCTATTTTTTTTTTTTTTATTTTGGGGGAGGGCTTCTCTTCTGGCTGATGAGTTTTTACCCGAAATACTTTTTTTAGGCAAACAAACAAACAAACAAAAAGAATCTTTTTGACGGCGATTTCCTCCGATTTTCTTTTTTTTTTTTTTTTCCTCGCAACCGGCATCGTGCACTCTCACTGGAGAAGAAGAAGGAAAGGGCAAGAAAGAGCAAAAGAAGAGGATTTATTTACTCGACCTACTTTGGATCTCTCTTTTTCCTGCAAGTGTCATTATTATTCCCGTTCTCTATTTTTATACTTCGCCGTGAATTCGTCTCCTCTGCGAATTTAGTCACATCCGATTTTTTCTGCGAATTTTTTTTTTTTTTTTTAAAAAAAAAAAAAAAAAGGCGAGAGAGAGCGCGAGCGAACGAGAGAGACAGAGAGCGAGAGAGAGCAGATCGGGAGAGAAAGAGCAGCGACCGGCAACCTCCTCCTCCTCCTCCTTCGCCGCCGCCGCGACAGGAGATCAAACTGCCTCAGCACCCCGCCAGCCACTGCCGCGCTCCCCAGCTCCGCCACCCTGAATGGCTGACGGCGCCCTGCCCTGGACCTGGCCCCCGGACACCTCCATGCTCTGATCGCCGGCGGACGGCTCCTCTCTCCACCTCCCTCCTCCCCGAGAGCCCGCATCGGCACCGGCGGCAGCGGCGGCGGGAGCAGCCTCCGCGGGAGCGGCGGCGGCCGGGCCCCGGCGGCGGCGAGCGGCGAGCGGCGACCTCCTCCTCCTCTTCCTTCCCCTCCTCCTCCTCCTCCTCCACCTCCTCCTCCTTCTCCTCCTCCTCCTCCTCCTCGGCGGCGCCGCGGCTTCCTCTATGCCTGCGCATCCTCCGCGCTCGTAGCGCCCGGACCGCGTGTGCCTGTGCCCGTGCGTGTGTGCGAGTGCGCGAGTGGGGAGCCGTGTGCCGGGCGTGTGCGCGCGTGTCTGCCTGCGTGTGCGTGTCCGGCGTGTTACTCTCCTGAATGCCTCTCCCGACAGCCTTGTTTGCCGTTTCTGATTTTGCAACTTGAAGTGGCGGCGG
>NW_020955197.1:2840177-2844104 GCF_003031625.1 Empidonax traillii
ACAGGAAAGGGCAGGGAAGGAAAGGGAAGGAAAGGGAAGGGTGGAAAAGGAAAGGGAAGGGGGGGGAAAGAGAGAGGGAGAAAATCCTCCGTCGCCCCCTCCCCCTCCCTAGAAAAAAAAATAGCTAGACCGCGAGCGAGAGGAGGGGGGCTCGCAGCGGCGAAAAATAAATAAAATAAAGAAAACGGCAGGAGCGGCTCCAGCCGGCAGCAGCGGCGGCGGCAGCAGGGCAGCGGCGGCGGCGGCGGCAGCCGAGGCGGAGGCAGGCGGCAGGCAGGGTCCCCTCGCTCTCCGCTCGCCCCCGGCGCCCGGCCGGCCGCCTCCCCCCCGCCCCCCGCCTCTCTCCCCGGCAGCCCGCAGCGAGACGCGCCGCTCCCCAGCACTTTTTTGGGCCCGAGATATGGCAATGGTAGTTAGCAGCTGGCGAGATCCGCAGGAAGACGTTGCCGGGGGCACTCCGAGTGGCCCCAACCCCGCCGCGGCGCAGCCGGCCAGGGAGCAGCAGCCCCAGCAGCAGGGGGGCTCAGCAGCCCCACACACCCCGCAGACCCCCAGCCAGCCGGGACCCCCATCCACGCCGGGCACGGCCGGGGACAAGGGAGCGGGCCAGCAGGGCTCGGGGCAGAGCCAGCAGCACATCGAGTGTGTGGTGTGCGGGGACAAGTCCAGCGGCAAGCACTACGGCCAGTTCACCTGCGAGGGCTGCAAAAGTTTCTTCAAGAGGAGCGTCCGCAGGAACTTAACTTACACATGCCGCGCCAACAGGAACTGTCCCATCGACCAGCACCACCGCAACCAGTGCCAGTACTGCCGCCTCAAGAAGTGCCTCAAAGTGGGCATGAGGCGGGAAGGTGAATATTTCTTCCCTACTATGCTATCGCTCCCCTCTCCCCGCGGCTGTGCAGGCGTGCGTGTGCGAGGGTTCTCCGTCTGTCTGTGTCTGCCTGTCCGTACGTGCACACACACGCACCTATATGCATATACATATATATATATATATATATATATATATATATACACACGCGCTCACTCGCGTGGAGTGCAAACGCACACACATATTAATATATATATATACATATATATACATATATATATACACACATATATATGTCTGTGTATATATATTTACGGCTCTTCGTGGCGATCTAGGTCTCTCTCTATATTTCCATGCACACGTCAATCTCTCCCTCTGCCTGCACTCCATCTGGCAGCTTTGCGCCAGGTTCTGTTGTTATTGTCGATGGTGGTTGGTGGTGTTTTCTCTTGCTTTTCCGTTTGTGCCTCCTGCCCTCCCTCCCGCTCCTCTCCACCCCCTTCCCCGGTACTGCCGCGCTTGCCCCTTCCCTGCTCATTGTGCAGAGAATTTATTATTATTACTATTAGTATTGTGATCGCTTGCTAAATATTTGTCATTTAGCCGCTATCCCCGCTTCCCCCCTGCGCGCGCGTGTATGCATGTGTGCGTGTGCGTGTGTTTTGGATGTGGTTTTGTCTATTGTTGGCATGAGACCGGAGGGTGGGGGGAGATACATCTTTCTCCCGTACTATATGTGATTCCATTCAGCTTCCTTCCCCCTAACCCTCCCCACCCCTTTTCCACCCCATCATTTCTTTTTAAACCCGCAACACTTCTCAGTAGATTCATTTCTCAGGCTCATTTTTCCCGAAAGAAAGATGAAAGATGTGTAAATAGGGAGAGAAGAAAAGGGGTGAAGAAGATGGAAGGGGATAAAAAAAAAAAAAAAAAAAAAAAAAAAAAAAAAAAAAAAAAAAAAAAAAAAAAAAAAAGAGAGAGAGAGAGAGGAAATGTGCTACTGTATCTCCTCTTCACTGTGCTTTCCGGTGCCCCGGAGTGTGCTTCTGTGCGAGATCTGGCCTTGTTTTCATTCCATGCGTTCAAAGCAAAGTTTGTGACTGAACCGTGTTTCTGTACTTCTGTCATTTCTCAAATTTCTTTCTTTCCTTCCTTCTATAATTTCTTTCTTTCTCTCTATAATTTCTTTCTTTCTCTCTATAATTTCTTTCTTTCTCTCTATAATTTCTTTCTTTCTTTCTTTCTTTCTTTCTTTCTTTCTTTCTTTCTTTCTTTCTTTCTTTCTTTCTTTCTTTCTTTCTTTCTTTCTTTCTTTTTTCTTTCTTTCTTTCCTTCTTTCTTTCTTTCTTTCCTTCTTTCTTTCCTTCTTTCTTTTTAAGCTCGCTGCACATTTTATTTCTTCATCAACTCCACTCTCTCCTTAAAGTCTGCATACAAACCTCGATTTATAACCTATTTACCGGTTCTTCTCATTTTAGAAGTATCCGCAGCCTGCATCTGGCAGCGGGCTCCCCACCATTTCCAACTGCTCTGCTATCTTTTTTTTCCTCCTCCTTTCCAAGAGTTGCTGTTTCAAAGAGTTGGTTTTCCTTGAGTTCAGACTCATTATCGTATAGGGAGATTTCCTGCCCTCCTTTCTTCTCGAAACGTATTTTCTCGGTTTATAGTTAAAGTTTACCCTGTGACTGTCGTTAAAGATGTCCTAGAGTAACATCAGCGAAATAGTCAGTTTTGCGGAGCGGGGATTACTACTACCTTAATTGGTTTTAAAATTATATTTTATATGCCACAAGAAAAAGAATGAAGCTGCAACAGATCTGAAAGAGCTCGTAAATATGACGGCTTCATTGGTAGCTTCAGGGGTTGTTGTTAGGCGTCTGGGAGAGCGGGGGGGAAGCAAAAAAAAAAAAAAAAAAAGAAGGAGGAAAAAAAAGTAAGACTTGTGCTCGCAGTTAAATGAAAATAACTGCCAAGTTTACAAGCAGATTGAAGAGGGAGAGGTGGGCTGGAGGGCAGCAGGAGAGAGGTCCAGCCCGGGAGGCGAAGAGGGCTCGTTGGGGAAGAAAAGAGAAAGTTGAGAAAAATGTGGCACGCCGGAAAGATGAGTGATCTGCGTGTGCGGGTGTGTGCCAGCGAGCGTGTGCGGGTGTGCGTGTGCGTGTCTGTGTGCAGGGAACAAGCCTGAGTAGCCGTAGCTTCCCCTGAAGTTACCTTTGTTTACATGGCATGCGGCTGCAACCGCTGGCACTGATGAAGTAAAACACGCACACACTAAAACAGAAAAAAAAAAAAAAAAAAAAAAAAAAAAAAAAAAAAAAAAAAAAAAAAAAAAAAAAAAAAAAAAAAAAAAAAAAAAAAAAAAAAAAAAAAAAAAAAAAAAAAAAAAAAAAAAAAAAAACACCACACTTCGGTCAGCTTTCGGGACTCGAGGCATGCTCACGCTCTGTGTGGAGATGGTTAATGACTCCAGTGTTTTTGCAGTTGCAAGCTTGTGCATTCACTGTGCAAAGCTGACTGCAGGCTTTTGCAGTGGCAACAGCTCACCAAAGATATTAATTACACCGTCCCCTTTTTTTTCCACGAATGTTTGGCTATTGTAAGTTTGGACCTTTTGTTTTATTTCCCCATTTCCAATGATAATATTTAACCTTTCTCTTCCTTTTAGCAGGGAGAACTTTGCTGGGCGGGGGAGGGGGGTCCTCTATGGAAAGCTGTTTCTGTGTAATAAAGTTAGCAATGGGAAGCTGGAGGGCTGCGACCTGTTCCAGCTTGAAGGGTAATGATGCAGTATTTCTGAAGAATATGGACACATTTGGGTTTATGAATTATTTTATTTAATATTTTATTTTAAAAAGCGACACATCAGTTCACTTGTAAATATCAGTGCTATCAGAACAGTCGGCTGGGATCCACAACAGAGCTTGGCTATAATTTTTACACTTGGCTGTGATTTTTAACTCCACTTTCTCACCACTCGGAGGATTTGATTTTATTTTTTTACGTGCGGGGCTGCCTTTTGTTGTTGGGGGGGGGAATGGGAGGGCGGGGGTTTGTGTGCGGATTTGTCTTGTTTGCCTTGGTTTTTTTTTTTTTTTTCCCTTTCTTTTTAATCT
>NW_020955197.1:2844589-2849087 GCF_003031625.1 Empidonax traillii
CGCTTGACTGCCGCTGGGCTGGGGTTGCCTGAGCAGGGGTCGGGGCCGGGGCCGGGGCCGAGGCCGGGGCCGAGGCCGATGCCGGGCGGGGGGCGCAATGCAGGTCGGCGGCAGCTGCCCGGTTCCGCATGCCTCTGTCTGTCCGTGCCTGTGCGTGTGCCGGGGGCGAGGCGGTGGCGGGGAGGGGAAGAAGCCCGGCATTGTCTCCGGCTGGCTGACTGCGCCGCCGGGGCGATGCCTGCGAGCCTCCTGGATGTACATTTCCTCTCCTTCTCTCCTTCTTTTTGTCAGCGGTTCAGCGAGGAAGGATGCCACCCACCCAACCCAACCCCGGCCAATACGCCCTGACCAACGGCGACCCCCTGAATGGGCACTGCTATCTCTCGGGATACATCTCCCTCCTGCTGCGGGCCGAGCCCTACCCCACTTCCCGCTACGGCAGCCAGTGCATGCAGCCCAACAACATCATGGGCATCGAGAACATCTGCGAGCTGGCCGCCCGTCTGCTCTTCAGCGCCGTCGAGTGGGCCCGCAACATCCCCTTCTTCCCCGACCTGCAGATCACCGACCAGGTGGCCTTGCTGCGGCTCACCTGGAGCGAGCTCTTCGTCCTCAACGCTGCCCAGTGCTCCATGCCCCTCCATGTGGCCCCGCTCCTGGCCGCCGCCGGCCTCCACGCCTCCCCCATGTCGGCCGACCGCGTTGTCGCCTTCATGGACCACATCCGCATCTTCCAGGAACAGGTGGAGAAGCTGAAGGCACTGCACGTCGATTCGGCTGAGTACAGCTGCCTGAAAGCCATCGTCCTCTTCACCTCAGGTGAGGGGACGGGTGGGGGATGTGAAACATCAAAAAAAAAAAATTTTAAAAACCCCCAAACCATCTGCGGAAAAATTAGGAAAAAATGAAAATAGAATTATTTTTAAAGAAAAGAGGCTGCAGGCTGAGGTAGCATAGCACCTGACGGGGTATACCCCGATCCAGGGATCGTCCTCCCCCTCACCCTACTGATGCTGGCTTTTTAACACACAGCCCCTAAAAAAAAAAAAAAAAAAAAAAAAAAAAAAAAAAAAAAAAAAAAAAAAAAAAAAAAAAAAAAAAAAAAACAAAAACAAAAACACCAAAACACACCCCAAATCAAATCAAGTGTAGGCGGTGGAAACATGCATGTTAACAATTTTTCTCTGTGATAGATGGTTCGAATTAACTAGCGGGAAAGTTGCATTAGTGTCGCCTTTGAAGTGCTCTGGTCGTAGACTATAAAAATATAATATGTATACTATTATCGTAACCTGCGAGGGAGAATTTATAAACATCAAAGGAGAACTATGCGAAAGAAATATAGGAAATGAAAACAAAGCGAGATAAGAGGCTGGGCAGTGTAATTTTTTAATTATTATTCTAATTATGGCCACTATATGGCTAATTGCCACTTTTTCTGCTTGTTTTCTTCTTTCTTTTTTTCTTTTGCTTTTTTATACCCACTCTCCCTATCCCCTCTCTTGTCCCCTTTTCTCCCCGTTGCCAAACCAGCCTTCTCCATTAGCAATAACTAAACAGTTCCAATAAATGTGACTTTAAACTAGGCCAAGGCAAAATTAAAAGCATTCCTGAACAGAGATGGCAAATCGTTCAAAGGTCTTGTTTAACACTGAGTAGTTTATAATCCATCAATATTTGTTGCCTTTCATGCATGAAAGATAGTATTTACATAGTATTAAAATGACTCCTAAATTTGCACAATATTGTAATGTAGCAAATGTAGTATTAATATCGATTTGAACATCAGATAATTTATTTAGACAGGAGTATCTAATTTGTATGCAGGGTGGTCAGAGACATGTACTGTGACTGCCCCCTTTTACTTCCAGTGCAAATGCAGTCTCTCAGTGTTGGAGGGAATATTTCTTTGCAAAGGATAACTTGCAAATCTTAGAACAAATGGAAGATTTACTGAATAGCCAGATAGACATTTTAATGTATTTTATCATAATAAGTCTTCTTGATGGAAACATGTTTTTGAAGAGTGACAAAGAGACCTGCCAGCATTTATCAGGCTGATTTAGCTCCACAGCATGCCTGCAGACTCACAGACTTTCCCTTCCCATTCATTTCAGGGTGCTCATCAATACACAGGGACAGTCGAGGAGAACCTTTTTTTTTTTTTTTTTTTTCCCAGATCTAACTTTGAGATATTCTTCCCAAGCAGACCTCAGAAGATGGCTGGCCTGTGCCTCAGCCTTTCCACCAGCCAAAGGCCCTTAGAAGGAGGTTGTCCCTGATGGGGACACGTTTGAGGGAATATTTTATTTTTTTCCTCTCTTTCTCTTCTCTCGCTGCTCCCTCCAATCTCACCCCTTAACCTGCCTAAACGATCAGGGTCGGCTAGAAACAGAGTAAGTGATTTTAGAGGATGCTTTCATTTACACATATAAAAAAAAATGTAATGACATTTGTGAGGGAAGAAGTCCCTTCCCACAATGGAACTGAGAGTGAATGGGGTTCAGGAAGAGAACAATAATATTATTTTGGAGGAGGATCACAAGAGGCATCTCAGAAAAAGGAAATACAGCTGTCAGGAGTAATCTACTGCTTACCCCCATCCGCACATTTCAGCTTCTCACTAAACTTGTTTTGATTGCTTATCCAGAGGGGAATTCATGGGAAGCCTTTCTCAAACTCATCCAACTTCTAAACTAACTTTGACTGATGGAAAAGACATTTTTAGGCATATTGTCCAAAATCCTTTGCTGAGGACTAAGTGTTTAAAGCTGGCATGGGTTTCTCCTGTTGTTCTTTTTACATTCGGGCTCCAGAGAGCATGTATTTATTCTGTAAAATTCTGGACACCATCCAAAGACTGGGTCCTAACCCAAAACCTGCTCCCTTCTCACCTCCTTTCCTTTTGCTTCCCCTCTCCTCCTCCTCCAATCCTCTATACCTCACCCCCATCGCTCCACACTCCCTCTGGCAAACTTTAGTGTTATTAATTCCTGTATCTACCTTTTCCTCATCATAAATAAACGTTTCCAGGAAGAGACAGAGACAGATAACATAAATTCAATAAATCTATTCACAGCGCAATAAGAACTTTGATTTCTAGTTAGATGGCAGCTGATTACATCTATATTTTCTGAACACCAAACTCTTCTGAATGTGTAACATGAAATACATACCCGCCACTACGAAGGGAAAGGCTGGAGTGTTGAACAGTAATGGTTATTTATTTACATAATTTCTTTTTCACAGACCACAAGAAGAAATATAGAGCTTTTCCTTATTGACACACTGCCACATAAAAAATCAAGGCACACACAGGATTTTCACATTAGCCCACTTTCTGGGATGCAATAATAATTCACCTCCAGTAAACATGGATTGCATTATTTCTCCCATGGATTGCACCTTTCTGGGCTGCATAATCGAGTCGAACTGTGGATCCCTTAACGATTATTATTTTTAATCTCATTCTGAGGGTAGAGTTAAGCTTTCTCACTGCCACCTTTAAGGATACAGAATAAAACCCAAGTAAAGGCATATGCCAGTCTATTTAAAATGATTAAAGCTCAATAGATATTATTGGCGTGAGAAAATTCTGAGTGTTTGGAGGTCTAAGGCAAAACCCAAGATGTATTTTTCAAACACAGACACACCAGGCTGCCACCCTTTTAGAGAGCAAGTTCCCCATCCGTATTGTCCAGTGACCTGCAGTTATAGGTGCACTTATCGTAAATGTCTGATAAATATTTTACTAACCTTAAGGGTATGACATATGGGACATAAAGAAAAAAGCCCTGCCAGGGTGTCAGTAAGACCCTTTCATATTGTATTGTTTGGAAGTTGAATAGGATCCTAATGCATAATGGGCAGATAATGCATGTAAAATAGCAAGATATATGTAAATATGGAATGTGATTTGTGGCAATCAACATATGAACAGGCCTGTGTTTTTGATATGTATTGCAAACAAGAACAGGCCCCAGCTTTTGATAGATATATATGTTGCAACCTGGTGCTTTAGATGTTTCAAAATATCATTGCATTAAAGGTACAGTATGGATTAGTGGAGCAGCCTGGCTCAGATAATTGTGTGTCTGAGGGATGCCAAGTCCGCAGCTCAGGTCAAAGGTTCTCCTCCTCAGAAGTTCCTGAATTATGGCTTGTTTTATTTGTATTTTTGCTCGAGGCCATAGTATTGTAGATGAAGGTGTTCAGAAATCCTTGTAAAGTCAGTTCTTGATAGGGAAAGACTTAAACTTCAAAAATGCAGTTGTGACAGATTTTATTTTTTTTTTTTAGCTTTGAATAATTTATTAATTTGTTGTGTCTTTCCAGGGTCATAACTCTACATTCACGTTTTTGTAATGTCCTTTTGGGGGCCATTAACATGCACCAATTCAGATACGGATCTATATATTTGCCAAGTCTGGCTTTGATCTGTTTTGAACAGCACTGCTAACTGACTGCTTTGCTCTGATTCTGGTGGTTGGGGGGGGGG
>NW_020955197.1:2849450-2863180 GCF_003031625.1 Empidonax traillii
TTCTGTTTTGGTTTGTTTGGGTTTTTTTTAATATTTAATATTAATCTTGTAAACAATGTGGATAGTTTCCACCATCTGGGCATACCCACCACTTTTCCTCAACTGTGGTTTCCTGAGCAAGTCACTTAACTAGCAGCCAGTGAACAATTTTCCCTTAGTTTGGGTTATATGTTCACAGAGATGGGGTATATGCTTGTATATGTCTCTCTGTGTGTGCAAAAGCACAGATGCATCTATACCTCCCTGCTTGTATCTGTACACATAGAATAATGTGTATAGATACAAATACATGGATGTGAAGGGTTTCTGATCTTGGATTAGTACACCTTTGCCTGGGTCATATAGTTCTGCAAGGTGCAAGGCATATGTTCCTATAGGGAGAGTCTTGCTGGCTACTTTTAGGCAAGGCTTATCCACCACAGCTCTCCCAAGCTTTGTGTCTGAGAGCTACAGACGCCTGCTGAGTGCAAGCTAGGACTAACCCAGCCGCTTTCCACCAGATTTATCACACAACGCACAAAGACTTGGCCAATTTGTGATTGCTGGCAGCAAGGCAGGGACAGAGGGGTCCCCCTTGCCCCCCGGCATCCCCTGGCCGGCTCCCTGCCAGCCACTGCAGGTCCCAGTCGCTGCCTCTCTGTGATATGCAGCCATGTCAACAAATTCCCTCTGTCTCTCTCTGCTTGTATGCACCTCTGTTTATAATCATATTATTGTTCTTATTATTTATATTATTATTATTATTATTATTATTATTTTCCCCAGTGCCCCTATTTTTCCTCCACTCGGTGTTATTTAACAGGGGCGGGTCCAGGTTATCCAGCATCCTGGTGGTGGGCTCCCTGGAGCGAGAACCACATTCACAAGCACAGAGTGTCCACAGAGTGGGATACGGAAAGAAAGCATGAGGCGCTGTATGTGTGTGGCTAGGACGAGCTGGGTGTGGGTACCCCACTGCATCCTGGGTGAAAATACCCACAGTGGTGAAGAGGCACAGAGAGGTCACGTTATTTATCCGGCAGCAGTGCACGGAATGGGGTGGGGTGGGATGAGAGGGGGTGGGATGGTTTCGGATGGGATGGAGGGGGTGCGCCTTTGCGGTGCCCTCCATCCTAGCAGCGTTTCCCCGTGTGCTTCCCAGTCACTAACCATCTCCCCCCCGCTTCCTCCTCCTCCTCCTCCTCCTCCACCTCCTCCCTCCACTCTTCCCCCACCTGCCGCCGTTCTGCGGATGCCTCCGCGGGCGCGGTGCGGTGGGCAGACGCCTGCGGCCTGTCGGATGCTGCGCATATCGAAAGCCTGCAGGAGAAGTCACAGTGCGCGCTAGAGGAGTACGTGCGGAGCCAGTACCCCAACCAGCCCAGCCGCTTCGGGAAGCTGCTGCTGCGGCTGCCCTCCCTGCGCACCGTCTCCTCCTCCGTCATCGAGCAGCTCTTCTTCGTCCGCTTGGTAGGTAAAACCCCCATCGAAACCCTCATCAGGGATATGCTACTGTCTGGGAGCAGCTTCAACTGGCCTTACATGTCCATCCAGTGCTCCTAGAGCCCGTCCCGCACCCCCGGCAGAGAGGCGGCGGAGCGGCGGAGACGGGGACGCTCGCACCGAGGGGCAGTCGGGGTGCGGGGGGGGGCCCGGCAGGTGGACACTGAACAAAAGAAAGGGCCGAGTGGGAGCAGAGATGTGGCCGTGTAGGGGAGAAGGACGGACCTGCCGTCCGTGGAGGTTGTGGTGTTTCGCTTTTTCTTTTCTTTTTTTTTTTTTTAATTTGGCCTATTTTTTTTCTTTTGGAGAGGAGGAAAAAATAAATAAATAATATTAATAAAGGAGAAAAAAAAAAAAGAGAAAAAATAAAAATAAAAAAAAAATGAGTATTGAGGGGATATTAATCAAACCTGAAGGGGATACTGGATCTTCCAGGATTTATTGTGGACTGTTGCTGATATATGCTGTACAGTAAACCAACAAAACAAAAAATCATTGAAACTGAACTGAACCTTGTGTAGAATGAAAAAAAATCCCAAAACAAGAAACAAAGAAAAAATTCTACGCGCAAACACTTACCACGAACATTGTTACTCATTTTGTAATATATTAGTCTTTATTTTCATTTTTGGTAAAAGTTAAAACATCATATGCGCATAAAGGAAAAAAAAAAAAGAAAGGAGAATTAGGGGAAAATAACATTTTCCAAATAATTATAAAAAAATTGTCCTGTGTCTATGTATCTATATCTGTTTTGTATTTTTTTCTGGTTCCAAACCAGGTTTCCTGTGATTCTATACTAATAATTTTTTGATATAACCCTTTGCTTCTTATAATGAGTGCGATATATGTTGTCAAAACTGTTCTTCAAGAATTAAAATTGAAGTGAGAATTTAAACAAAAAAATAAAAGAATTTAGCAAAAAAACCCCCAACTTATCACCCCACAACCCATGAGTCTTGTTGTATGAAACATGCCAATAATTCAAAAAAAAAAAAAAAAAAGGGAGGGGGAAGAAAAGGACACACACCCCCCCCCAAACAGTAATAACAAAACATCTCCCCTGGATTTTTAACTCTGTACTGGTGCTAAAAAAGATAACTTAAAAAACTTATGATGTCTAGCCAAGTTGTGTAAACTACATGATGTTCCAAAACAGGCTTAAGCTTAAGCTTAGGGCTGAACTGTCAAGGCCTAGGAAGAGGGAGTGGGAGTTGCATTGTGATGCCTTAGGTGACCTTGCCTCGCTGAGACTACACTGCAGATTCCCCACCAAGGCTGATGGCCTACCCTTTTTTTGAAACATCTTTTCCCACCAGCTGGATTTTCTGCCGAGTTCACACCTCGTTTTTTGCTCTCAGAAACCATGCCCATGGTCTGCAGTCACCATATGCAACCACCTCTACCCATGCAGCAGGAGGCATTCTATAGCCATGGGTCTTGTTTGTTCTAGACATGGTGGCTTTCTGCTTCTGGGAGCTTGGGGTGGGGTTGGCTGTTTTTGCTTCTTTTCTTTTCCACCTAAAGGACTCCCAGACCCCTGTATGTGCTTCAGTGTGCACACCTTGTGCTTGCTGCTAGCCAAAACATCCCTCTTGCTATTTCTCCTGACTCTAGTCACTGTGTGTGGAGGATATTCCCAGTCCATTAATATAGAAATACAACTGGATGCTTGCTCATTGGGTGAAAGCCAGTGCATTTCATATGTGCTTATGTGCCATGGTCAAGCAAAAAACACAGGCTGTGACCCCCCACACCATGGCCACCTATCACAGGGGCCCGAGCTCTGTGCCAAAAGCCCCTCTTTATTTCAGCTTGTCCTTTTTTTTCAAAGAAAATTAAAAATAATTTTTGTAATGGAGCTCCTTTGAAGGTAAAGGCTTCTAGCTGATGGTGCAGATCTCTGTAACAGCTTTCAGTGCATTAATGTTTTATAGGGTCTGAGACAGAGCTGTGAGAACACATACTACCAAGGGAGCTCTTTCTTAACGTATTAATAAAGCTGGATCTTTAAAAATAACATTGTCTCCCCTCACACAGATACCTCCCATACCCTCCAAACAAGCCTGGATGAGGAAGATTTTTCAGTTTGTGGAGACAGGGGCAACTTTTTCATTTTAATTTTCTGCTCTACATACTCTCCTTCTCTCTCTTTCTCTCGCTCTCCCTCTCTCCCCCCTCCCTTTTTTTTTTTTCAGCTTTTTCTTTCTCTCTCCCTTTTTTTTTTTTTTTTTTTTTTTTTTGCATTAACAAGATCCTTCAATCCAACTCGCTTGGGGTTTTTAATATTCTAGGCGCAGCAGATCCGAGGCTAGAGCAGCTCCATACGGTAGGCACTTATAGCTGGATAATCAACATTGTGGGCAGATCCTCTATGGGGGGATCATCCCATTCAGGATGGAGAAGTGGCCTGTATTCATAGATGTTGGCAGTGGGGGGACTCAGATGATTCCAGACCTGAGAACACAAGAACAGGAATTAGACAAACAGATATCCTCGTTTTTCTCACTCACATGGATACTGCATGGGCAAGAGCTTTGTTTCTGGCACTTGCACGGGCAGAGGGGATTCAGCAGCCCCTCCGGGCTCTCAACGGGGAAAGAGCGGGCATGCTCAGACCTGGAAGGTGCTGAAAGCAGGTCTTCAACATTGTTTTTTGGTGGGATGGGTGACTGGGGACCCAGTTGGATTAGCAGTTAAAAACACAAACAAAAATTTAAAAAACCCTACACAGAACAAAAAAATCCAAACCCAAAAATAACACTGAAAACAAAAAACAAAAAAGCAACCCTTCCCCCCCCAATAAACAAAACACATGGGGATAAAGGAATAAAAAAACAGGTCTCTGTTTCTTCCAATGAGATGTAAATATATTCATTACAGCGTTATCCCACTGATGAACACAGATAAACTTTTTCGTAGGTATTTTTCAATTAATTTTCATATTTATAAATAATAATAACAACCCACAGATTGCCAAGAAACTTGCAGGTGTAGAGGAGGTGTACGAGATGCACTTATTTCCATGTATGTGCCTAGAAAGAAGTGTTTCAATCCCTTATTAAACTTTGCTTATAAGACGGTATCGTGTTCTGAAGTGTTAACTACACAGTCTGCGTTGTGTCAGTGGATGTTTTCCTTTGCCACGCTGCAGCCTTTCGGGCATTCATAAGGCGGCTAAAAATACTGTATGATCGCGTCACGGAGTGCTATTTGCTGGAGGAAAAAAAAAAAAAAAAAAAAAAAAAAAAAAGTGAATGTGGAGCGGGGCCGGGGTCCCTCAGCGAGTTTTTGCTGACTTGTTCATAATCTACAATACATTGCTTTAAAACGAACTCCATCTACATTTCTCCTGCCTTGTTGTTGCTGAGGCGTTGTTCCCGGGGGCTCTTCGGCCCCCCAGAATCTTCAGGAGGCGTGGTCGGCAGGGCATCCCCCTTATCCCTGCATCCTTCCATCCTCCCTGCCGCGCAGGGCTCCGCGGCCTTTCCGTGCTCATCAACAGCTGCGGCAGCACTTCAAAGGCTGGGGTGGGGGTGGGGGGGAAGCAGTGGGTGGGTGGGATATGGGAGAGGGGCGACCCTCCCACCCCACCCCACCCCACCCCCGTGCAGGGGACTCGCTGAGGGCACGGTAGATACAAAGCCCCCACTCCCACTCCTCTTAGCACCTCGCTAACTAGCTTGCCTCCTCCCACCGCCCAATTAGGCCTTTTCTATACATTTAATCGAATAAATATTTGGAAATGCTGCTAAGTGGTAGGTTGAAGACAAGCTGAGGAGGAGGGGGGCTTGTGGGTGGGGGCAGGGGCAGGGGCAGGGGCAGGGGCAGGGACAGGGACAGGGACAGGGACAGGGACAGGGACAGGGCCGGGGCGGGGGTCGTGTGTGTGTATGTCTGTGCCCGCGCCTGCACCTCCTTCGGCCGCCCGTGAACGTCAGGGGCTGCTGCTTCCCCTTTCCCTGCGATTCTAGACACGCCCTCGCCCCAGGGGGCACCTTTTGGGTGGCTTGGTTTCCATTCACCCCCCTCACTTGAAAGAGAGAGGTTGATGAGCGCCCTTCAGGACTAGGGATAAAGGGTAATTCACACTTTCCCCGTATCCCTCGATATTAGGTAGAACTGGGGAGGTAGAGTGCGGATGAGATTCCATCACGAGTGACCTATCTCATGACCACCAGTAAAAACGGTGGATCCAGATGTAAAAGGCTGTTTCCCTGCCGGGATACATGGAGGGTCTCGCACAGAAGAATCTGGCTAGGGGTCACTGCAAGTGGCAGCAGAAGTAATACAAGAAAAAGTTAATTCTGCATAGGTTCACTAGCAGGAAACTGGTTGGTTACATACACAAAGAGATAAAAGTCTTTTATCTGGTGGAAAGGGCTTGATAGGACCTCCCGTTTGGCGGGGTATGTGTGTGTTTAGTTCGGATGGTTTGGGGTTGTTTTGCTTCTTGGGGAATTTTTTTGTTTGTTTGTTTGGGCTATTTTTTTGTTTGGGGTTTGGGGGGGGGTTGAGGGTGTTAGTTGGTTGGGTTTGTTTGGTTGGTTGTTTTTGGTTTTTTTTATCTGTGTGATTTTTTTTGTTACTGTTAGTTTTGGGTTTGGGTTTGGGGTTTTTTTGTTTAGTTTTTTTGGGGGGAGGGGGTTGTCCGTCTTTTTTTCATTACCTGGGGGGTATGGCAGCCAGGCAACCCCTTCCTAACAGAGCACAGATATGACCCGCTGCCGAGGGATGCTCAGACAGGGTTGCCAGGGACAGTGGCACCGGCCGGCCTGGATGACCTTCCAGCGGACGGACAGAGGGACGGAGACTGAACGGGGGTGTCACGGCTTGCTGCAAGCCTCCCCCTCCAGCCGCATCCCGGCGCGCAGCCATTCACAGGCAGTGTCCGCGAACGCGTGTGCACGGCTATTACAAACAGTGTTGACATGCTTCCTCCGGTTTCATGGGGCATTTTGACTACTCAAAGCGCTAGTTTCTAAGTCTTGAAATACTGAGTTGGGTTTTTCCTTTCCTTTCCTTTTTTTTTTTTTTTTTTTTTTTTTTTTTTTTTTTTTTTTTTTTTTTTTTTTTTTTTTTTTTTTTTTTTTTTTTTTTTTTTTTTTTTTTTTTTTTTTTTTTTTTTTTTTTTTTTTGACTCACATCTAGGTCTTTTTTCTGCTCTCTGCTTTACTGAGAGAGGCAGGAATAGGTCCCCTCGCCCTTCCCTGCTTTTCTTCCCATTTCTTTTACATCTTAGAAACTAATTTCAGAAGCGGCTTGACCTCCATGAAATGTGTCTATATATTTGTTTTAAAAGATTCCCTTTCTACTTGGCTTCACAGCCATTGACTTCCATGCGAGAATTTTTTATTTTTTTAGGCATCCTTCCCTTTTTAATCCTCAGCGGGTCAGAGAGACTGGGGATGAGTGTTCTGCAGTGATTCCGGAGCCGTAAGAATGACAACTAAGTACATTTCAAAAGCCACTACTCCCGAGTGCCATGGACAGACTCGATGTGCCCGGGTATCTTGCAAACCTGCGGGGTTTCCAAGCGTCGGTGACAAGAGGGGGCGGGGGGGCAGGAGGGGGTAAGAGGAAATTCTCTTATGAGGTGCTTTTGAGGAGAAAAATTAAAAAAAAAATAAAAAGGAAAGCGAGCGAGAAGACGGGAAGAGAGAAGAGAAAGAAAAAGAGTAAAATATACTAAAGAAAAAAAAAGGGAAAGGACAGAAGTGGGAGGGAAGTGAACGAGGGAGGAGATCCGAGAGCAGAAGTGTAAACTAGTAAAACTCTTGGTAAAGTACTTGCTCGGGATCCATGGCCTCACAAGCTCTCTTACTTAGGAAGCCAAGGAGTTTTATTCCTAAATGAGTTAAAGAGCCATTTACCTCTGTCGTGTTCTATTCATCAAGCCACAAGTGGAGAGTCCCTAACATGAAACTATTTGTTTGCTTACACAACCAGCTGGGTGCAATTTCACGACTGAGATATCTATCTGAAAGCGCCTCTCATTTATTATCCTTACTTGTCAGCGAATCCATTTTCCAACTTTTTTTCCACCTCCACGCCCATTCCTTCTTCATTCATTGAAGGCTTTCGGTTTAAACGCTCCCTTAAGCATTTCAGCACCAGCCCCTTCTCCCCTCTGAGCACCTTCAGCTCAAAATAGCCGCGAAACAAGCCTGAAACTGCAAAGAAGGGAAAGGCGACCACTTCCCAAGGTGACTCATGGCTCCTACTCCTTTCTCCCTCCCTCCTCCTTTCTCTCAAGGCGTCTCTTACAGTGGTTTGGGGCCACCCCCTGCCTCTTTTTCTGTAAGTGAGGGCATCCCTGCCGGACAATTTCCCATGGCTGTCCCCGGCGCAAGGTGCAGCCACTTGAAAGATAAAATTATATTCTCTATCTGTGAGGAAGGATCGGACATAAGCCTGCCCTGACACTGTCTAGGCCGTAGAGAGTTGGGGGCCCTAGCTGCCCTCGCCAGACCGATTTTGATGTTCACTGGGATCGTCACTGCAAGCAAGGGTCGGTGTGTGGAGGAGGGTGGTGATGCTATTCGGAGGAAGGCTGGAGGAGGGGTGTCAGGATCTCTTCTTCCTTGTCCACGTGGCTTCCACTAGAAATACAAAGACCTTACGTTAAACGGACCCTATAGGATTGTAAACGTAATTGCCGGAAAGACGAGAATTGACAAAAGGGACAGTGGGAAATTGCATCTCCCCTTCTTTTCCTTACCCTCAATTTTGTTAAATCAGAATAATGTGAGTAGTGTTTCAAAGCAGGACCCTCTGGCTGACAGAGACTCACTGTTAGTGATCTCAGTGATGGCTGTATAATAGTGTATATACATCTTCTTATCTGCAGAACCCTCCAACAAGCTTAAAGCAAGGACCAAATCCAAAACTGCAGGGTATAAAATATCCCCAGCAGTTAAAAAGGAAAAAAAAAAAATGGAAGAAGAACGAAGGGCAGGTGGTGAGAGGTTCCTTGGAGGAGAAGCAAGCTGCTGGCTGTAAGCTGTGCTATTGTGTTATTTAAGAAGGCATTTGCTGTATATGAAGTTTAAAATTGGTCGTAACATTGCTCTACCAAACGAAGCATGGGCCAAAGTACGGGGTCATGGTCGACCCCACTGAGGAGTGAGATGTGTACTTGTGTCAGAGACCCCGCGATAGCCCTAGTGCACGTGCGTGTGTGTGCCAGGAGGCAGCCCAGGAGGCATCCCGCTCTGCGAGGGCTGATTAGCATTCGCCGGCAACCGCGGACCAGCACTGACAACTAACAGAGATATCCACATCACCATTAGGCCTTCTCCTTTTGTCTACAGCTCCCCGGCAGGAGCCCAGAACCCCGCACCTCCGCTGCCCGCACCGCTGCCCGCACCGCTGCCCGCACCGCTGCGTGCACTGCTGCCTGGCCGCAAGCTGCCGCCCCACCTGCCGCTGCCTGAGGTGCCCCTCTCCTCACCCCCACCCCTCACCTCCCCTCCAGTTTAGTTTTACTTTTTCTATATATTTTTTTCTTTCTTTCCCCTTCGGAGGTGGAGGTGTGGGCGCTTCCCGTGGTCCCGAGCATCAGGAGGACCCTCAGTGTTCACAGCTCGCCAGGGCTGCTCCTTTTCACCTTGTTTCCTCATTTTCCACTAGTTCCACTGAGAGATCTGGTGTGCCGGTGGCTTTCTCCAACAGACACACCAGTGCCTCCGTTTGCTCTCTTTTGCCTTTTCCCTCATCGGGTGTTCTTTCTGAGAGGTGAGATATCCGTTGAAACGCTGAACTAGCTCCACGCAAACGGCCGGTAAAGAAGGAGCTGGGATTTAAATTCACAGGCCAGTACAGCGCTTTAAACTCCCAGTTTTGAGCCAAACTGCTTTTCTGAGCTTCTGGAAAGCCACACCAACTTCCAGCAAAGTAGCTGAGACTCCCTGAAGTGATACACAAAACTATCAGATACTTTTTTTTTTTTTTTTCCCCCTGGGAACCATACAAATTGGTCCATGTTGACAGATGTTTGTAACTGAGTAACTTCTTTAAGTTTTTTCTTTTTGTTTTTCCCTCCCTCTTCCCTCCTCTAAGCCTTCTTCCGAGCTTGCTTTGTTGTTTTAAAATATGCATGTCTCTCAGGAATGCAAGTCACGAGCCCAAACTTTGTGTCCAACCTCCCACAAGAAATGATCCTTTTATAGGGAACCCGATATGTCTCAATCTGCACTTCATTCAAAGCCTCTGGATATAGGGCACTGGTCCTTGATCAAAAATAACTCCGCTGAAACGCCTTTCCACCTAAAAATTCCCCACGAATGACTCCCAGGGAAGAAATATATCTCCCATAATTAAAGGCGGCAGCGCTCAGAGGGGAATGTAGCCCGGAGGAAAAGAAGGGGGGGGGGGCGAGGGGGGGAAGGGAAAGAGGGTGGAGGGGGGAGCCGAAAGCAGAAAGCGAAAGTTTTTTATTTCTGTGCTGTTTGCACTGGGCCAAGATTGCTAGCAGGTTTATCAAGAAGAGCTTCTGTGGCAGCTTCGGGTGCGTGGGGAAAACGCGCCAGCTCATGAGAAGCAGAGAAGAGGAGAGATTAAGGAGCAGAGCCTAACTCCGAGAAAAGAGTAAGTGACCCTCAGTACAATGCAGGAGCCAGGGGACTGCCGGGCTTTGAATCGACAGCCAAAGTTGGGTTGCGAGTACGAACAATGGCATGGGAATGTGGTGGGGAGGGAAGACCCAAGCTGGGGGGCTTGGGGGGGGTAGGGACCGGGACACCCTGCGTGGAAGATTTCTCGTCCCTTCCCTGCAGGGAGCCGGGGTGGCAGCGACAAGAACGGGCGGGGACGGGGATGGTGATGGGGGCGAGGATGGGTTTCTCACCTCTTACGTAGGGGAATTTAAAAAAAAGAAAAAAAATAGAAAAAAAAAAAAAAGACAGAAAGGGAGAGGGCAGGAGGATGGGACGGGAGCGACAGAAACACCCCAAGTGATGAGAAACAGATGAACTCCTGTCTGGGTCACGTTTGCTCCCCGGCCCTGATGCGAAGTGACGTCAGGAGTTTCATACCCTATCGTCGTCAGAGCGAGCGGGACGGGGAGAGAGGCCTTTCCTCTGACTCCCCTCCTTCCTTCCCCTCTCTCTGTCGGGACAAACTTCCATCAGAATTATGCAAAATCATGCCCAAAGAGTTCCTGGCGGATGTGACACCTTTCCGTGTGCCATGCTATCCAGAGCATATGGAAAGCTCTCAGGCCCCTGCGCCTATAGGATCTGGTACCACATTAGTTTCCAGCAATATTTACAGCACCACTTTTAATATGCACCAGATGGTTCGCGACAACGCTGCCACAGCTAGCGAGCTCCTTGGGTTTTACTCAGCAACATTTTGTTACGATTATACTTCATGCTGAGATCAATTTTATTGGTAAACTTTATTTTTTCCATATTTGCAACATTTTTTGTTACAAAAAATACCAAAACCCAACTCCTCCACGACCCCTTGGCACAGGGGCAGAGAGGAGAGGAGAGGAGAGGAGAGGAGAGAGAGGCAGGAGCGGTGGCAGACAGCTCTTCTTATCTTCAGGATGACGCTCCTGCCTGTGTGTGTACATGTGTGCACAGATAAATAATACATGTGCGTATTTATTCATTATATTTGATCAATAACGCTCATATCTGTTAAACCTCAATTGAGTGTGATCGCCCGCCTGATAACAAACATCACAGGACGATTAATATTGCATACGGTTAATTATTGTGCCAATGCATAATGCCACGCTCTTCTTCTGTACTCAGATCTCCTCTTAAAACTCTTCGCAAACACGAACATCTCTCGCAAATATTTTGCTGCGAAGAGGGAAAAACGAAGCCTCTTGGAGTCTCTGGGAATTCTTAAACATTGACAGGAGGAAACTGTGGCTAATACATTCCTGCCAGCTAAACGCTCTGCTGTTAAGGAGAGAGGGAGAAAGAGAGAGAGAGCGAGCGAGCGAGCGAGCGAGCGCAATCCTTGCCTAGAAAACATCCCAGGATTTTTAATCCACTGCCCGGGATATGTTAGCAGAAAGCTACATCCAGGATCGCGTTTTTCTCTAGGAATTTCGCCACCCTCTTTTTTTAACTGTATAGCAGAGACATGTTTTCGGTATGGCTGTTTAAATAGTCGATTTACTCCTTTGCAGGTGTGTTTCCCTCCACACAAATGCTTTTCCCACTTTTATAGGAACTCTTAAATTTTTTTCCTCTCCTGCCAAAATCACAGATGTTCATTTTATTGATATACCCTATACCTTGGTTATGCCGGGAATAATATCCCTCAACTAAAAAACATTTAGCAAATAATAGAGGCACTCTGGATGCTTTCCAATTTACACATATACTTGGTCATAAAATGATAAATGAAAAAATTAATATCTGCTTTCTTAAAATAAATTATTGCAACTAGCTTTTTAAGAATGTTTCCCTCATTTTAAAAAGAAATAGGTAGAGATAAACTGGCATTCATATGTATGGCATATTTATAATGGTTTTAGGATTTGAAGGTAACTAGTCGTTGCATAAGCCATTTAGAACTGACATTTTAAAAGCTACTTAACCTCAGACATCCTTGAATCTTAAAGAAGGATTTCCAACGATATTATTTAAAGAGGAATTTGCTGTAATTTAATTGCATATCAAGACGAAACTGTGCACAGGCATGGCCTCAGATGCTGTGTTTGATACTGTTCCAACTCAGATTTTATTTTCCTGCGCCCTCAACACGTCCGCTGCTCTTCTCTTTAGACAGATGCCCGGGAGGTGCCATCCAGCTCCCTCCTCTTTCTCCGTCCTTCACTCCCACCTTTGTCCCAGGGATAGAGCCCATACTTCCCGGTGTTCCTCACACCCGGGCTATTTCATCAAGCGTTGTCCTTTGTAAGGCGAGGGGAGATAGGGATTTGCGAGCACCCATACCTCTTTACCACTTTTGCCATAAAAGGCTAGAGCGTTCTGGGGATGTTCTCTGCACGCAAAACGACCCTCTGCTTCTTCCACCCTGGAAGGGGCTTCCGGATGCTATCCCTCTCCCTGGCCCACTAGAACTGAGCTGCTAAAACCTACCGCGTCTGGGGAGGGGTGGTCGCACCGTAAGACGACCCCCAGCCAGGGCTGAGCAGCACGTAGGGGAGGTGCACCTGCGGGTGTGCAGCTGCATCTTGGGGCTGAACCCACATGGAGTCAGGGAATGATGTGAGAAACATCAAATCCCACTCCACTTTACACCCACGACCTAGATCCGATTCTCGGGGTGAACCTCTCAGTGCCCCCCAAAGCCTGTGGCCTACCCTATCCTGCCTCACCAGCCATTGTTGGTAGGGGAGAGATGGGAGGTTGCTGCACCCCTAGAAGGGTCCCTGTTACCCCTACAGACGTGCCCATGTGTGTGGGGAGGCATAGTCGGCCGACCTGTCCTATGTGTGTGAGGGAGAGAGGTTAAGGAAATGGCCCCTTTCTGAGTGACAGAGTGGTTTTTTTCCCTCTCCCTTTTTTTTCCTCTCCCCTCTCAAAGACCGACCAGAAAAACAGTGCTAACGCGGGCAGGGGCATTTCCCTCTGCTACTTGTGGAGCAGTTGGTTCTTCTGCCACCGACGCTGATCCAGGGAAATGCAGACTTATGACAGGGAAATGTACAATTTACGAAGAGGAAAAAAAAATACCACCCCAAACGACCCATAACCCTGTCTGGGATAGAAAAACTAATTTGAATACTGTGACACGGAGTTTGCATTTATGTGGACACACTGGACCGAAAGTGGACAGAGCCAGCGGGGAAAGTCACGCCTTTAAGACAGGGGGTCTTTATTTATAAATGGTGTATTTATGGGGAAAGAAAGGGGGTATCTTACAAAGCTTTCACTATAACCCCCGATAACAAAACCTGTCACATCTTTACTTCGTGTTAGAAAAGAGCGAGTGTCCTCATTTGAACATTTCTAAAGTGATTATTAGATGCCTCTCTGAGAAATCGGTTTGTGAGACCAAGCCCAGAGCACAACTACAAAACATGAAAAGAAAAAGAGAAAAAGAAAGAGGAAAAGAAAAGGAGAAAAAGAAAGAGGGAAAGAAATAGAAAAAAGAAACAGGAAAAGGAAGAGGAAAGGGAAAAGGAAAAGGAAAAGAAAAAGAAAAAGAAAAAGAAAAAGAAAAAGAAAAAGAAAAAGAAAAAGAAAAAGAAAAAGAAAAAGAAAAAGAAAAAGAAAAAGAAAAAGAAAAAGAAAAAGAAAAAGAAAAAAAAAAAG
>NW_020955197.1:2863917-2866147 GCF_003031625.1 Empidonax traillii
GAAAAGAAAAGAAAAGAAAAGAAAAGAAAAGAAAAGAAAAGAAAAGAAAAGAAAAGAAAAGAAAAGAAAAGAAAAGAAAAGAAAAGAAAAGAAAAGAAAAGAAAAGAAAAGAAAAGAAAAGAAAAGAAAAGAAAAGAAAAGAAAAGAAAAGAAAAGAAAAGAAAAGAAAAGAAAAGAAAAGAAAAGAAAAGAAAAGAAAAGAAAAGAAAAGAAGTGAGAGAGGGGGGACAGAGATTTGTTCATGCTGTGTTCATCTCTTATTTTACCTTGTCAATACTGCTTGAGTGTCCCTCTGTCCACCCTCTCACTGAAGGATCTTTCGTTAGTGTGAACAACCCGTGCTTCAAAATAGGAGATTTGCACCAGAGGTGGGGGAAAAAGTACAGAAAATGTTATTGTTTTCTCCCCCACTCCAAGATGTGAGAACTTCTCCCCCCCCCCCAAGAGTGTGAAACGGACACAAAGACAGTGTATCAGTGAAAAAAAGAGAGTGGCCTTTTAATGAGAACTAAAGAAAACCAAACCGTAGATGAAATGTACTGTAAAAGCTGCTTCAAAGTACAGTCTAATTAACCTGAGTTCAGCCATCAGATAAATTTGGTAATTGGGAGTTTACTGCACAGAAGTAAGGCAGCATGGTATGGATAACCCTGTATTTCTTCCCTAAAATAATTACAGATACGTTTCACGGACTGTCTTTGCACAGAACCATGGTATACTAGAGACCTCTTATTCCAGCAATTGAACCGAGAGCCTGTCATCACCATTAAAAAAAACCAAAACCAAAACCAAAACCATACACAAACACAAAACCCACACGCAACCAAAAAAAAAAAAAAAAACACCAAAACAACAACAACAACAAAAAAAACACACACCAAAAAAAACCAAACAAAAAAACCCAAAAAATCAAACAAACAAACAAAAAAACCCACACAACAACAACAAAAAAATCCAACACCCCAAACAGATTACGTACATGCTCCAAGTTAAAATGATTTCTCCCTTTTCTAATTGTGATCCTCGTTGCATATGGACTGTAGCAGGCGTGATAACAGCATCTACTAGCTGCTGCTTCCTTTATTGGTGTTTGCTTCTGTGCCTGACTTTCATTTTATGTTTATTTTCTGACCTTAGCTTTTACTGTATCACAAAAAGTCTCCACGAGTAGCAGAACGATAAATCCAACCAAAGCTAAGACAGATTTCCTCATCGACGTGTAATAAAGTTAAAGGACATTCTTTTGTCAGACAAGCCCTAAGTAGAAAATAAATCCCTGGGTCTAGGGAAACAAAACGGAGTGCTGCTGGCATGTATGTAAATTTACTTTTAAAAGCAATAAATCAAGGTTAAATTAAACAGCTGGGCTCCCTATCTCAGAGGAAGTTTCAGGTTTAGGCAAAGCTCAGCGGCGATGCGCAGCCGGACACCCCGGACCCCGAGCCCTGCCCAGGATGAAACATCCCGCCTCTCTCCCCGCCGGCTGCCGCCCACCTCTGCAAGCCGGGCAGAGCGTCGTGGGGGACACCCGAGGGAGGGGGTCAGCCCGGGGTGGACACTCAGTGGTACACACAAACCTCTCTCCCCCTCACTCCGGCTCGACTGAGGAGTCTGAGGAGCCCCTGGCTGATTTGCACCGGGGCTCTCAGTATCGAGACTTGTCGAAATAGCCGCAGACTGTTATTATCCAAGTGCTAATTTCATCATTTCTGCACCACGAGGCAGATGCATAGCATGCAGGCGGCCGCGGTCGAGAGGGGCAGGAATCTCTGTCATTTTAGTCATAGCTTCCTATTTTAAGAATGGTCAGAGTGTGAAGCTGGGTGCACCTGCTCGCCACGGGACCCCGGGAGTCACTTCTCTGATCACATCTGCCTTGTGTTTTCATAAACGCTGAGCGAGGTAGAGGGAGAAAAAGAGAGAAATAAAGGAGAAAGAAGGAAGGAAGGAGAGATGGTAGAAGGAATGAAGGGGCAAGCGGAAAAGAGATAAGGCAAATTCAGAAGGAAAGAAGGGGAAAGAGAGAGAATGAAAGAAAAAAAGGTAGAGAGAGAGAGAAGGAGAAAGGGAGAGAAAGAAAAGGAGAAAGGGAGAGAAGGAGAGAAGGAGAGAAAGAAAGAAAGAAAGAAAGAAAGAAAGAAAGAAAGAAAGAAAGAAAGAAAGAAAGAAAGAAAGAAAGAAAGAAAGAAAGAAAGAAAGAAAGAAAGAAAGAAAGAAAGAAAGAAAGAAA
>NW_020955197.1:2866783-2879172 GCF_003031625.1 Empidonax traillii
AGAAAGAAAGAAAGAAAGAAAGAAAGAAAGAAAGAAAGAAAGAAAAAAAGAAAGAAAGAAAGAAAGAAAGAAAGAAAGAAAGAAAGAAAGAAAGAAAGAAAGAAAGAAAGAAAGAAAGAAAGAAGAAAAACAGACAGAAAGACAGAAAGAAAGATCCAGTAAAATTCTAGGAAGCTGATATAGACCCATCATAAATCAGTAAGTTATTAAACGTCCCAAACTATAAAAGCAGTATCACAGAAGATACACCAGCATGTTTTTCTCTTAGCAATTACTTGTACGTGACTGAAGATTTTAAAATAATCGAATAAACATTTTAAAGGACTTAACCATAAAGACATTTTTACACAGAGGCGTGCACTGGTATTAGTAATTTTCTTCCAAACACTCGGGAGACGTCGAGGGAAGGGTTTGTGGCAACTTGTCGGCAGTGGAACCCTCTGACCTGCTTGCAGAACACTTTGGTATCTGCATGCAGCCCGCGCCCTGGATTATTTTGCAGAAATGATGTGAACACGACGTAGAAGAACTTGTGTGTGTGTGTGTGTGTGTCCCTGGGATTCCTATTTCTGAGAATTAAAAGTGACACTTGACGGGAGTGGAGTCGGAGTGGTCATTTAATACACCCTGCCTTTGTTTTGCTGTATTTGAGAGGAAGATCTAAATACCCACTAAAGTTTGTTCACCTGTTTGTCTGTTGTAGATAAGAGCATTGGCAGTTTCTAAGTTTCACTCAAGGCTCTGCTGCTGCTATCAAGTAACATTTAAAATAACCTATTCTATTCCCCTTGACAATTGGCTTCGGCTCTTCGGGTGCGCTCACCCCGCACCCTGATTGCGCCGTTGCTCCTCGTGGTAGCATCAGGGAATTTTTTTTCTGGGAGTGTTGTTTTTCCCACACACACTTTTTTTTTTTTTTTTTTCCTCTCGTTTATGATTCTCCTGGCAGGTAGGAGCGGGAATGGCAAGTCCTGGAGGTGAACAGCCAGGTGTCACGCTGCTCGACCCCTCCACGCCCCCGCGCACAAATCCACGCGTCGTGGAACGTGTTCACATGTAATAAATTAAAAATAATTTTTTTAAAAATAGGGGAGTGGAGTGGTCCCTTCCGCAGCAGAGGAGGCGTCCCCCTTTCCCCGACACCTCCGGGCAGCGTCGCCCGCTCCCGCTCCATGCCCGCTCTTGCTCCGCGGCTGCTCCGCGCGGCCGCCGCGCCGCTTCCTCTGGCCGGGACTAGGTGGCGCTCCGCCTCGCGGGACTCGCCGCGCCACCGCCCCCTCCCGCACCGCTGCGGGCGGCCCCACACCCGCGGGGGGCCCGGGGGGACACGGGAGGGGCCGCGGGATGGGGCGGGGGTGCTGCGTCCTCAGTGGGGTGTTTGCCGCACTGAGGAAGGAGCAGGGGTAGACCTCGCACCTCCACCCGTGGTGAGCTCCCTCAGGCCACAGCGGCGCACGGATAAGGGCGCAGGTCCGCTGGCCGGGGATGATGCGCCTTGGAGAAAGCTCTCAGGGGCTCGTTCTTCAGGAATATCAACACGTCCACTGGAGTTACCCCAGTGTCCCTCTGCTATTGACCAATACAGATAATCATGACGCATCCAAAGTGCAGATGCCAAAAAATCAGTCACGGGCCTTGGATCATTTCAAGGCTGTGAAACGATCTTTTCAAGGATCTTTTCTATTTTGTAAAATTTTTTTTATTATTTTTTTTTCCAAGGCAAGAGTCAATGGCCGAGATAAAGATTGATAAGGCTAAATAGTGTGCATGTAAATACTATTTCCTAAAATCACTCCTCGCCTTGTTAGGGCTCCATTATAACCCCCGTATTTAAAGACTAAACGTCACTTCTGCTCAGAAGAAATTCTCTTTCTGCAGGACAGATTACCGTAGGAGGTAAAACCAACAAAGAGTGAATCAAGCTTTAAATCACAGGTCTGCTGTGGGATCATCGCGAGCGCTGTTGCTGACGTTATTACTGTTGTTAGTAGAACTGGGAGGCTTCTATCGTTTGCATCATTCCTGCGATTCTTGGAGGAAAAGTGGCCTATGAGACGGGGGAAAAAGTAGTAGTAAACATTGAATTATAGACGCTCTTTGCAAGCAAAGCGGGACGAGAATTGCTCGTTTAAACTAATTTTCTCAGAAATGTGGCAGCTTCTTTCTCAGTGGGATGAATCCGAAGGAGTTTGAGTGGTCTAATTGATAAACTTTATTAGGGATTTTGGATAGGATTATTCGTATTTGACTCCGTAGGATCGTTGTGGAGTCTCTCATTCTCTCTCAATAGGTGTTAGGCTGTAACTAGGAGGCGCTGAAAACCTAGGCGGAAAATTTACAACTTGATCAGCTTCAAACCACACACACTAAGCACCCCCCACTCAAAAAAAAATCAACCCCCCCCCAAAAAAAACAAAACACTAAAAAAACCCACACAAAACCCACCAAAAAAACCCCAACAAACAAACAAACAAAAACCCCACAACCACATAAAAAAAAAATCTGTTACTGTTGCAAACATATGTTACGGATTAAGTTAAGCAAATGGCTCTAGTTTTGCAAGGTTGAAAGCTGATAATGAAAAATTATATGCTAAAGAGTTTGGCTTTTGTTCTAGTGCCAGTTACTTAAAGCTAACGAGTCCCCTCTACATTTCAGAGAAATAATAATAAAAAAAAAAAAAAATCAACTGAACTTCATCCAGCTGGGAAGGGAGCCGTGAAAATTGACCTTCTGCAGAAGCTCTGCCTGCCCTGAGCTTTGAATTTCTCTCCAGCGAAGCTCGGAAGTGTATTCGTTTCAGGGAAGAAACAGGAGAGGACTCGAAGCTTACCCACTCGCCCCGCATCCCAACCTCCCTGCCGGGGCAGGAGGATGTTCGGAGGCCAAGGCACACTCCCTCTTCTCCTCGGGGGTTTCACGACAGACAGATGAGCACTCCGTTTGCCGAAGCATTGTCAAAAGCACAGGAGTTTGGACTTGTTTTTCTGTCCCATCTCTCTCTTTCCTCCGCAGCGCAAAAATCTTTGTGGCAACGTTAGTTAGTTCTCCCTTCGCTGACGACGAAGACTACAGTGATGAGTGGGGTTTCAGGAGGAAGGCTACTTCCTAAGCTCTCCCCTGCAGTTTGCCCTCTTTTCGCGCCCTATCCCGAACAGACGGCCCCGGTGCTCCCCCCGAGCGGAAGGAGCATGACCGCTCATCCAAAGGACGCCTCATATTGCTACACGGCGACAGTACAAAATCCCGTCCGAAGTCACAGCTGGTCCCCCGGAGCCGTACTGGTGGGGGGGCCAAGGGGAATAGGATGGAGGGTGGATCAGTGGGGCAGCGGGACTGGGAGGAAGACCCCTTCGCGCGGGACCAGGAACGCACAAGGACTTGCCATCCGCCCCCTGCTTACCCACACCCCGCACAGGCAGCTTGAATGTGACATTGACAGATGGCCGAAAGACGGCAAAACTCATTTCAAACGACTTTGAAGGGTTACAGGAAGAGAGGGCGAGGAGGTCTCCTGGCTCCTCTTCGGGCAGGAGAAGATTTGTTTATTTTTTCAAAGAGATGGTGGAATGAAGTCTCCAAAAAGTAAAATAAAACACATTTGCTGTATTCGTACGGGAAACTTTTTGTGTTCCCCAGGCGAAGGGAAGCCCAGGAGGGTAAAAACGCATTTGAACTACGATTTCCTTTCCGCAGATCTCGGCTAAACGCGGAGGTTCTATGTGGGAGCGGGGCCACGGTCAGGCAGGGCGTATGGGCAGGGCAGGGGAATACAGGGAGGCAGGCGGTGCCGTCGGCTCCATTGTCTTGGGATAAGAACCACGGGCGGACATTGTATTGGGAAGGGAGACAGAATATGAGAGATCTTAAAAAAAAAAAAATCCCACCCCTCCGCCAACAACCAAATTCTCCAAACCACCAAAACGCACAACTAAATATGAGGACCTGGAGTCAAAATCAAAAAAGTTAGGACGGATCTTAACGAAACTCCAGTGCTGCATTATCTTGCAAAGAGCTGGTAGAGCCTTGGGCTCAGTAAAGGTCTGGAGGCTCATTTTTTCAAGTTATAGAGTGGAAGACAGCTCTTTTACTATCTATTCTTAAAAAAGAAAAAACAACAACAACAATAATAATAATAATAGCAAGAAACAGAGAGAAAGAAAGGAAGGAAGGAAGAGAGAGAGAAAGAGAGAGAAAGAAAGACAGAGAGAAAGCAAGTAAGAAAAGAAAGCAAGAAAGCAGGAAAGCAAGCAAGCAAGAAAAAAAAAGAAAGATGATGAAGGTTTGATTCAAGACGGGGACATCCCTGGGAAGTCCCAAAACGATAAAGGGGAGACGACCAGTCGCTGCAGCGGGACTGTGGGGTGTGGGAACAGAGCAAACGGGACACGTCCCGCGAGGGAGGTGGCTCTGGGTCGGGAGGTGGCCCGGGAGGCGGCCCGGGAGGCGTACCCCCGAGCCGCGGGGGTCCTGTAACGAACCCCTTCCAGTGACAATGCCCGCATCCCAGGGCGCTGCGCCGGGACCGGGGGAGGACATCTCGTATCTCCGTGGAGCAAGGAAGAGGGCGGGAAGCCTTGTGCGCGGGGTACAGGCCCCGTAGGGGCCGTGGGATGTTCACACAGCACCGGGGTAGCCCCAGCACCCACACTTCCTCTCCGTCAGCTAGGAGGAGTGCACCGAGAAATTTAACTTCTCCCTGTTTTTTCCCTCCCCGTCCTCTGGGAGGGCGGAGTGTTTCTCCCTGCCAGCCTGGCGACTCCAGGTGCGTCGCTACAGCGAAGTGTTCGAGCAGAGCAGTGCTCTCTCTGTCCATGAGCCCTCCTCGAGGGACGCCGAGGAGGATATTCCTGGCGCAGTGAGACGGTCTAGGCTGTCTTGGAAGATGGGCGTAGAGGCTGGGCAGTGTCTGGGGGTGAGAGTCCCCGTGGGAGCGCTGGGGGTCCGCGGGGGTCGCGGGGACCCCGCGATCCCCGGCGCCGGCGCTGTCCGTGGTGCTGGGCCCGCCCCGAGCGCCGCCAGGCTCCGCCGCCGCCCACAGAGCGGGGGAAGAGGACTCCGAGATTCCCTGGGAAGAACGGCGTCTTGCCCGGTGGTCTATGCCCCGACCGCGCCGCCGCATGTCGGGAACGGTCCTGGCTTTGATCCACACCATCATCTTACTGCTGTTACGAGCCCATGGGAAACGCTTGGAAAGGCAATGCACGCCATCACCCGCAGTAACCATAGCTCGCAGTTTTGCATCCCTCTTTACCGCTCTCCACCCCACCCCCTGCCCCGAGAGTGTACACCCTAAATTGACAGAAAGTGCAAAGGAAACCATTTAAAATCCAAATAATCCTCACCGTAAAAACAAAACCAAAGAAACCTTAACAAAACCAAACCCTTTCAAAAACAAACCAACTCCAAACAAACAAACAATGCAACATTCCAAGGTGGAGAGGTGGGTGAGGGTAAGATTGCCCTCAGCCAGTCCCTCACCAGAAAACGAATCGAAGGTTGTATCTTAAGTAAAATAAAGTTGGTGGGAGAAAGGGTGGAATTTGGGTATGTAGAAAGGGGTCAGAGGAGCAGGGAAAGCTAGCCAAGTGATCAGCAAAACTGGAAACACCTGCCTTGCTGAGAACAGATCAGTATTTGCAAGTTCCACATGATGTTAGGGGCTTTCTCCACAAACTGCAGACAAGCAAGACCAGGCAAAATATTGTGGAGAGTATTATTTTTGTACCTGCGTGTTGCGGGGACACATGGAGGACCTTCCACATTGAGGGCTTTACTACAGAAGACAACATCATTTGGTGAGTTGAGCTTGGAAACGGAAGGCATAAAGCAGTCCCTCAGAGGAGGAGAGATGAGTGTAAAGGTTATTTGTCTAATTGTGGCAGAGATAGCAGCTTTCAAGAAGGTCAAAGTCTGGACACAGCCATTTATGAGGCATTAGGGGATTAGTTTGGGCATGAGTAAAGAGAAATAGAAATCACAAAAGGAGATGACTCAGGTCTCTCCTCAGAGGGGTCAGCTCTCTCCTTTGCTACATTTAGTGGGAAATAACAGATGTTATTGTCTCTGCTGGGGCAAACTAGCCTGCGGAACCATCCCTTGGGAATATTTACTCAACCTGATGGAAGGATACATGCAGTGTGGAGAAGCAGGAGATGCTTGAGACCAGGTTTTTCTCTCTTTCACTCAGTGACTGGGGTTGGTTGGCCTGTCCTTGCATCCCCCAGAACCACGCACCCCCCAGAACACCGCACCAGTAGTCAGACAAGTGTGGTGAAGAGACTCGTGTCTCCCAGTACTATTTTTATTTCCCACTCGTGTTTCACTTTGTTCCTGCAAAGTGAGGAGGCAGTGCGAGGCTGGCGTCTGCCTGAAGCGGGTGTTTGGAAATCACTCAGGAGTCAAAACGTCCCCACGCAACTCCCGCATTCTTCTCAGGTGCCAGTCTGTGCTGGAAACCCATTTCCCCCTGAAAGGCTTTTCGAGTTGATGTCAATGGCAGGGAAAAAAGAAAAAAAAAAAGCAAAAAAAAAAAAAAAGCAGAAGAAGCAGCGAAGGATAGCAGAAATGATTCTTAACCCACGCAGTGTCATGGGGCTGTGTGCTCCTTCCCAGGTGCTGCTCTCCTGCAGCAGGAGGTCATTGAGGGCTATGCTACTTGACACAGACTCCTTTTAAAAAATTTATTCTTCCCAAGAGCTCAGAGGGACCCAACCACAAGGCATCAAACTGTGGGCACTTCTCACAGCAAAGTCATGGCTTGGAAAAGACTGGGGGAAACTTTTGGAGTTTTTTGTGTTTTGGGGTTTTTTTGTATTTGTTTGTTTGGTTTTCTTTTCCCAGCAAAATTAAACATGTCCCCCAGGAATTTCAGCTCACCTACACCTCTGAGAAGTACCCCTGTACTCTGTGTAAATTATTTTATTTTAATTTTATTTTGATTTAAAGCAAGAACTAAACTTTTCCAGCAGTTATGGAGGATGTGGATGGAGGAGGAGGAGGGGGATCTTCTTCACTGTCAGTCAGTTTTTATCCCCAGGTTTCTACCTCCTCATAACAAGGTGTTTTGACTGAGAAGGAAACTTGGAGTATATGTGTAATAACTGGAGCATGTGGTTATCATGCAACTGATAGACCAGTATAAATTCTGCAGCTCAGGGAAGAGTTGTTTTCATATTATATCCAATATCTGTATCTTTATATGGGGGCAGTGCCCAACAGAAAGAATAAAACTATGATGAATGAATGAAGTTAAACCCACTGGTAATGGTGGGCTTGGTAAGAGAGGGGGTGATTGTTTGCATTTTTCACATTTGATGATTTTTTTTTTTGATTGCCATAATTTAAATGACACTACTTAGGATGGCAAAATTTAGAGATTCAGTAAAGCTGCTTGTCTGAATCCACTTTGAAGAATGTTACTGGATCTGAAATCCAGATCTAAGAGCTAATCTCTAGTTTTGCCTTCAAACGGAATTCAGCTACAAAGAGCTCGGAAAGATTTTGCATCTATTCAGGAGGCACAACATCTTTAATTTTCTGAGGAGCAAAAACTCCACAAGAAACTTCATATAGCTCCTTAGGTTTTGCTTAGCATATGTGATAAAACATTGATTGTTGCAGTTTGGTGACCCATGAAATTTGGGGGTTAGTTTTCTCTTCAGACTAGAGCATATAATTATGCAAATAAAGAGCTGTCACTGATCTACTGAAATACTCACAAACACATGCAATCCAAAATGGAACAGAAAAGTGAAATTTGTGGTATTATGATAGTACAATGATAAATGACACCTCCTTCTAAGTTTTTTAAGAAGTACATTTTTCACACTTTGTCAAGTACATCAACATAATGCAAGTGCACACACACACACATACACACATACACGTCCCTGTGAGATCACGATATCCACAAATGTGTGCAGAGGCACACACACATGCATCCTTCCACTCTGTAAGATGTAGCTCTACCCGGGTGTATGAAGGATGTACACATTCTTGGCAGGTTATTTTTGGCTTGGCTGACTAGAGAATGGTGCAATATGTGGTTCCACGCAGTTTTAGATGTGACACTTTTCATTTGTACTTCTGAATGAAATTTCTAGAGGGGTAAAAAACCCTACAATTAGTGATGTTTCTCAGAGGCAGAGGAAAAATGCATATTTCCCTGGAAAGCATCAGCTTCTTCTGACAGAGTCTGGGAGAATCACACTGTGACAACTGTAACTGTAACCAGTGTATCACCATGCAAATGAGGTATTTCTTTGCTTTTTTTTCCACATAGCCTTGTTGTGTGCTAGCTGTTTTCCTTGAGGAACATTATTTTTCTTGCTCTCTGTTCTTGACAAGGAAACTATTCTCATTGGCCCACAGCTTTAACAGCAGCATTTCAACTCACATAATGCTGTGCAAACTTTTTGGACAGGTGGACCATAAGCACTTGGGCAATGAGGAGCTGAGGGATTTTCCTGAAGATTCTATTGTAGGGTCAATTTTGTTGGCTTACTTTTGTTGCCAGTTCAGAGGTGTGGGTGTTTTTTTTTTTTTGTTTGTTTGTTTTTTTTTTTTTTTTGTCACCTTTTCATGCCCAGTGCCCAGTTCCCAAGTTGCCCAGTTCCCTGTGATGAAACTGGGAGGATGCAGGTATCAAACCTCCATCTGCTAAAGACATCACTGCGTGAGGGGCCAGTGGTGTGCACCTTTAAAAACACTGATTCCAAGGAATAGATTAAATGAACATTCATCCCTTCTAAGTATGCTTCAGGGCTACTGTTTCCACATGACATGGACATGGTGGTACATGCCAGGATGCTCCCATGCTCTTTCCGCAGCCCACACACCCTCTGCAGGTGGGGGCAGAGATACCTCCTCCCCCATTTCCAGCCCACAACCCTCTGCAAAGATCCTTCTCCATAAGAAACCAGTCAACTCCCTCTCCTAGGGTGTATTTTTATATGGTTTAGTGTTTACAAGAAGATAAAGGGGAGAGGGAAGCTTTATGCAGCTACCCGCGGATGATGTGGGGTGGGGGGGAGAAGCCCATGCTCACTTGAGAAGGGGGGCTGAGCCCTAAGCTGTGGGGCTGGACATGCAGCCCACCCCACAGCATGGAGGAGACTAGCACAACCCATACCACACCCACAGCTTCAACACCCACCCCTGCCACCCATACGAAGTCCTGTTTGCAAATACACCTCACCTGCACCCCTCATGTGTTTTCCAAGGCTGGGGGAGCTGCTACCCATGCAGCCCCCTCACTACCCACCAGGGACCGCGGCTCCTGCGGAGCTTTGGTGCAGGACACAAAGCATGCAAAGAGGAGAGAAAAGAGCATCTTTATTTTTTGTTCACTGCAAGCAGAGCAGTACCAGGACCCCCTGTGCTTTACAGTCTGCCACAGAAGTGATAATGTGAGCTGGACCGAGAGCACAGTAAAGGAAAATACTTTTAGAAAACAGTAAGCATTACAGTAGAAATTTTTGTAAAGTTCATTTCTCATTGACAGTTAAAAAAATAGATCTGCTCCCACAATATTTGGCACCCCACAGACCTCATGGCACCTCTCCAGCAATGAAGAGAGGAGGGTGGCAGGGTGTGCATGCAAACCTCCCTAGCCTCGCCATCCTCCTGGGCTGTGGGGCAAAGCACAGACACTCAAACCATGCCATGCAAACTCTCTCCTTTACTCCTAAGGGCCCAGGGGCTGGGGTGCACATGGGCCTGGGGAGGAGGGGTTGCAGGCTCCCGAGGTGGGAGATTAGGCCAGCCACAGGCAGCAGCATCATCCGAATGGGAAGGAAGGCAGAGACTGGCAGATGGGGGGAGCCAGATGCAGTCCTCTCCCCCTAGCAACAAGTTTCCCTTCGAAAAGAAAAACTGCCAGGCATGGATTTTGCACTTCCCTCTGCGAAGGCATGGCCTGACACCTCCCCCACCCCACCCAGGGGAGATGCTCCAAGCATCCTTCCCCAAGGGGAGAGGTTAAAAGCAGTGAGCTGACTGGAGCCGACAGTTGGGGAAGTGAAGCCCTGCTGCCAGTAGAAGCAGGCAGGAATGTGAGAGCTCCGTGGGTTCAGATAGCCCCCCACCACCAGAGGATTTAGGCACAAACCCAGCCAGGTTTCCCCTTGGACCTCACTACTACCCCATCTTCCACATGACCTCGTTTTAATGCTCCCCACCACCATTTCTGGCCCTCAGTTGTGGGATTGGAAACATTGCATGGGGAGGGGTGGGATGGGGGTCCCAAACCCATGTGTTTGAGTGTCGCTTCCTCGGCACTAACAGCATCGGGGTGAGGGGGGCATAGCTGTCAAAGAAAAGATCACTTAAATTTAGTATCATCAATAGCAAAGGAGCTTAATTAGTGTGCTAGCTCACAGGGCATGCTATCAGGAACGTCTTGTCCCTCAGTTTTAGTGGAGAGAAGATGCCTACAACAACTCTGATAGCTACAGACACATCCCCATCATGTGCTGCGTGGTGTCCCCACACAGAGCAGCCCCACGGGCCGCCCTTCACCTGAGCACCTGGGAAAGTGGTGATGAACACATGAGTTAGGCAAAAGGCAATAACCATGGGATGGCAAGTCATTACAAACCCAGCATATGAAAACAGAAGCAACTTTGTGTTTAAAAATAAACAGGAAAATATGCAACATGTCTCTCTTCTTCTTCTTTTTCTTTTTTTTTGCTGTCATATTTCACAGTGTGATCCAGCCCGTTAATGAATAGGCTTTTTTTTTTTTTTTTTTTTTTTTTTTTTTTTTTTTTTTTTTTTTTTTTTTTTTTTTTTTTTTTTTTTTTTTTTTTTTTTTTAAATGGAGCTTTCAAAGGGAAGAGAAGATCTACAGATAATTGATCTGGCAGGAGAAAAATATAACAGTGGAGCTTTCCTAGAATTCTGGACGAAACTTCCTGAATACTCTTACCAACAGAAAAATGAAAGAGTTAAAAGTCAATCCCACTTGGTCCCAGAGAAAGAGAAGGCTACTGGGTGTAAAATCATAGGCTGGTTAACATGTCTGAGTTAGAGAGCTGTCTTTTAAAAAAGAGTAATTCCTGTTTTGTTCTGTCTCAAAATAGAAGGAAGCTACAAAAAATCCTGCAGGCGATAGGACTGCAACGAAGTTGCTAAATTCTGGCATCAGCTTAGTGCAGGGCTACGTCAGGGCAATTAGAGCTGCACCATGCTGCACTGTGCAGTACCACTGTCAGCCTTAATCTGCACACTGACGAGCAGTACGAAATCCAAGTTACAGCCCACAGGAAGCACAACCAGTGAACCCATATTGCTTTGACAGTTGCACTCATCTAGAAATAATGCAAAACGCTATTTAGATGTATACATCACGACCCTGTGCTCTAGGAAGAAAACAATCTAATGAGGGTTGGGAGACTCCTTGCAGAAAACAAGAAGCAAAGACATTGGTGATGGTGGTGGTGGCTTTTTTTTTGTCTCCCCTCCTTTTAGAATTCTTCATATTTTATCCTGTTGGAACGCCGCATTGGGGTTGGTTTCACCAAGCTGTTTTTTGCCTTTATAGCCTCGCTGAAGAACTTGAAAACAGATGGAAAACTCTTCCAGGAAGTTAGTTCATGGCGTTCTGTACCTGTAAAACACAAAGGTGACAGTTTGACTAGGAGTTGTTCTGTGACTGCTGGTTGCTTGCAGGATAAATACAGGGTAAATGCCCAGGTAAATGCAAAAATGCAAAACCTGGGGAATTCATCCAGCTGCTGGCAGCTGGTCTAGGGGGAGCCTGGGGAGGGTCAGGACTGTTCTCTGCTGAGCTCAGGGACAGTTAGGTAGGAACAACTATACACACACTCAGAGAGACAGACACACAAACATACACACTTGCTCATGCAAATGCACAGTCAGTCAAATCACAGATCAGAGATCCTTAACATGTCTTGGGTATGGGAAAATGAGATCCCAAAGTACCCTGTTAATTAAAGCTTTGTTAAAGCACCTCATCTGTTTTGCCTAACTTGGGAAAAATAAAGTATCTACTTTTCAGGACTGGCATACTTTGTATTATTTATTTTTCATTTTTCACCTTTTAGACTGGCACCTTCATTTTTAAGTGAAAGAGAATACATGACCTGAATAACATCATATGTATCATGAAGGCATCTTTTGTGCACCCTTTCCCACAGATGATATTGAGGGAATAAAGTGGACCTTTCCTGTTTACATCTTCCCTCTGCATACAGATTTACCTCTGGGGGTTTTTTCTATGTTTTGTTTTGTTGTTTTTTTTTTTTTTTTTTTTTTTTTTTTTTTTTTTTTTTTTTTTTTTTTTTTTTTTTTTTTTTTTTTTTTTTTTTTTTTTTTTTTTTTTTTTTTTTTTTTTTTTTTTTTTTTTTTTTTTTTTTTTTTTTTTT
>NW_020955197.1:2879292-2898197 GCF_003031625.1 Empidonax traillii
CAATTATGTGGAGATGTTGCCTGGATGTCTTTGGATCCTGGGCCTCCATTTGATACTTTAACATTGTTAATGATAATTCTTTAGTCTGTAATACTAGGTCATTGCTATGGTTACTCTACAATGGTGCAACACTTCACTTTCCCCTTCAGCTATTCACTGAGACCCGGTAACCACATTTGTTGCCTAGTAACAGTTTTGACAGTATCACAATCTGGGGGTGACAAAAGCAAAGGACATGGTGGTTATGGCCTACCCGGTGGAAGGAGATGGAGCATGGAGTGGACAATGGTCCCTGCAGAACATGAGGCAGCCATCAGTCCCTGGGGATGCAGGGTGGCTGCCCTGGAGGGATGCTCTAACATGGTGTTGGCTGCACATCCACCTTCACACCCCTGTAAAGACTCTCATCTCTGTGTATCCATCCATGGGGCATCTTTAGTGGCTTCATACATGCTGTCCCCTCCAGAAAGTCTTTGATGGTGGCACTACATGTCACATCACACTCCCCTGCTCCCTCGAAGGCAGCCATTACACAAGTATCTCCAAAAAGCCCTCTATGGAAAGAAAGCACTTCCCACAGAAAGAAACATTTTTATACAAAGAGAGTCCACATCATATGCATGTGTGCATTTCACTCCCCCTCTTCACATTCATTGTATGGAGCAAATTCATGACATCTTCCAGAAATTTCACAGAGGCACCTTTTATACAAATGTTGTCCATGTCCAAATTCACCCACCCTTGTGCAAACTCTTTGTTGAGACACAGTCCGTCACATGAAGTGGTGGGCTTGGCAGTGCTGGGTTAATAGTTGGACTCTACGACCTTAAAGGCCTTTCCCAACCTAAATAATACTATAACTCTATCTTGCAGGTGGCTTTCAATGCAGATCACCTATCCCATCCCCTATGAGAGCCACCCCTTAGCCATACTTTCCAGCACTTGTTCCACACTGTGGGGTCACCCTGTACAGAGAAGTGTCCTGACACAGCAAAAGGATAAAGCCTCCCTTCCAGCACAACCTGCAGCCTAACAGACCTATCCCTGAGGTTCTAGCATGTTATGATTGCCCACTGTCACCATGCAATGGCAGCTGCACAAAACTCATCTACAGAAGCTGGTTTTATGGAGAGAAGACTGTCCTAGCACACCCCAAAGACACTCTTGAACAGGTGTTTCACCCACTTTCACACAGCCGTGTCAGGCACATGGTAAATACCATGCTGAGCATTGAGAGGCCAAACATCTTCCCATGTGGCTTTCTGGTCCCTACGCAGACATTTCCCACACAAATACATCTCTGTCACTTCTGCCTGCCTGCATCTGTGTCCTTCTCCTTTCATTGTAATAATTCTCATTAATATCCACTGGATTAAATTAGATGAAAATATAGACTCTGAATATTACTCTGTTTTTTTTCTCCTCTTTTTTTCTTTTTCATCAACAACTTTCCTCCTCTGTGAAAGGGCCATCAAGAAACAAAAACTGACAAAACAATAAGTTTCTGAAGCCTCCTTGTCCCTTTCTTCATCCTGCCTTCTCCCATGCACTTTCCTCATATCCTCAAGAGAGATTATGCTCACACTGACTAGTGTTACTGAAACTGATTAACCTGCAGCTTTCCTGTAACAACTCCTCTCAACCCCCTCTTCTCAAAAAACAATTCAAGCCTTGAGTCTAGAGGGACTCAATGATTCAGTGGTATAAAGCAATTTTAACACTCCCTCTTTTCCCTTTCCTAGTAACAATCTTACTGGCAGATGAACAATTTCCCTGGTGATAAAATCACTACAATGGCTATTTAGTTTCCAGGATTATGATGATTCTTTGCTTGATTAATACTGCAATAAGAAAAGCTTGCCAAGTATCTGCCTTGGCCCTTTATAGTCATTTAAAGGTCAAATTTTACCCTTATGTATTCACATACAACCACTACTAAAGGGAGAGCCCTAAAATTTAACACTGCACAGACTGTGCATTTATGATTTATATACCAGAGGCTCAGAAAATTCGACTGAAGCAAGTGGAATTATATCCTAAGGGTGACAACAGATTTGGCCATAAGGTTTTTGCCAGAGGAAAAATATCATTGATGACTGCAATCTCAATTGTGTATTTAGATCTAAATTAAATGCATGAGAAGCCATCTAAATAAAATAAATAAATGGCCAGTCTCTTCGCGAACGAAGAACCGGGGAAGGTCTTTCCACCTTCCAGCCTGCGCATTGGATTTTTTAGGTGAGACACAGTGTGCGCGGAACTGAGCCCACCCTTTAATCCTGAGGTTCATCTGCCGGGGCCAAGCACGCTTGGACGGTGGCAGCGAGGTCCTCAGGACGTAGATGGATTGCCTTCCAGGGCTAACGAGCTCCATCTGCCCGGGGAGGGGCCCCAACCGGGAATCGAACCCGGGTCTCTGCAGTGACAGTGCAGTGTGTTTTCCTCTACACCACCGGGGGCTCCCATGAGCAGCCATCTATTTTTTGATAGAATGATTTGTAAGAGTTACACAATAAGAAGTAATTCTTCTAAAGCCAAAGTCCTCTAAGATATATGTCTCTAGTGCTCACTAATTTCAAAGGGTGTGATAATAAACCACATGATTTCAATATATTGTATTAATTGATGGTCTGTTGCACAGTGTATAGTGATTTCAGATACTAATTTTTTTAAAAAGCTTACAAGCATGCTGCAATGAAAAGACTAGCAACTGTTAAGTGTGGGAGACACTCAACATTCTAATATGAAAAGGCTAAAACTGCAGGACAAAATAGTATAATTCCCCCATGGTCCGAGCGCCAGAGAGGGAACTGACAGAAATGCCATAAAAGCAAACTAACCTCCCCCAGTTGCCAGCATGGAGAGATGCAGGGAGAAATGAATATATATTTTAACATGTACATAACATAATTGGAAAGGAGCTCCAAAGAGATGGTGGAAGCAATAATGCTGAGGTGAAAGGAACAACAATTGCAAAACTGTGAACAAGTTTCAGAATCAATTTACCAACCACCACAAAGAGATACTGATAACTAGAAATAATGAAGACTTGCCAATACAGTTGTTGATATAAAAAATAAGGTAAGGGAATACTTTAAAAAATTTAATACTGAAATCATCAGGTCTAGACGACACGCATCTGTGGATCTTCAGGGAATCAGTTAATGAACTTACTGGACTACTTGCAATTATTTCTGAGACTTCAGGAACAATCAGGTAGGTGCCAGAGGACGGAGGTAGGGATGGGAAGAAAAAAAATGTGAATTTGAGAAAAGGAGGATTAATTGAAACTAACTGCCACACATAAAATTTATGTCTGAATTTTAGTAAAGAGATGAAGATTAGAAAAAAACCAACACAAGCACCTCTAGGGTAACAGCAGCCTTAAAATAGAACACACTCAAATTTGATAAGAACACATAAACCCCAAACTTGCCCTGTTTATTGAATCACAAAAATCGGCAGGTGAGTGATTTATTCATTGCTCTGTTTTCCACATAGGTCAGCCTGGCAACCTGGGGGCAGTGGGAATCTGGGGAGTGACTTAAAATGGTTTATGACCTTCACCACTCTAACAGGCTGTGGTCACCGCTACCTCTTGTTCGCAAATCAGTTACTTTATTCCAGTCAAGAAGACTCCGCAACACTTGAGATCTATGGTAACACATCTGCCAAATGTGTGGTGCCATGCCTGTGCTGGCTCTAGCTGTGAGCAGCATGTCCACCAGCACCCACAGTACACAGGACATCTCTGCAGGCTGAGTCCAAATTCAGCATCTCACCTCAGAGATGCAGAGTTGTGCCTCTCCCTTAGCATATTATCTCAGACTCTTGGAAATGGGCACTGGCACACTTCTGGGGAAGTGACTAAAGCATTTAAGAAAAAAACCCTCAACATAATGATATGGAGTTGAAAATATACCTATGAAGTCCCAGAGGGACTGGTGTTTGGGCTAAAGTCTTAAACATGGCTATTAGTCATCTGAAAGAATATTGAAAATTTAGATATGGAATACAGGAATAGAATATTGAAGAGGAGATAGTACAAACATAAGAAGGAACAGAGAAATAATAATAATAATAATAATAATAATAATAATAACAACAATAATAATAATAATAAAAAGGGCAGCTTAAATGGCTAGGAAAAATTAGAAGGGGAAAAGCAAAGACTGAGATTGGACTGGTGCATGCAGGGGTGGCCGTTCAATACAACTGGATGAATGATCCTGATGGCCATTTGCTCTCATGCATGCAAATGCATTTTCACTTCCTCCCCTTTCCACTTCCACTCAGGAAAAGCAGCACTTCGCCAAGCAAGGCCAACAAACTCCTCCGCCTGAAACCGGAGTGCCTTCGGAGAGGAGCTCTCCAATCCCCATAATTCACTCCTGCGATTACCGGCTGTGCGGGACAAAGGTGCCCTCCTACGGCGCCTGCCCACTGCGTCAGACAAAAGCCTCCTCCCGCGGTGCTCAGAAGATGCATGGCACAATGGTGGCCCCCCGCCGCGTTTACAAGATGTGTGGGACAAAGGTTTCCTATGCTGCACAGGAGCTGGGAGAGATCTTCATACATGCCTCAGCGCTTAAATATTTCTGCAGAGAAAAGTTTCCAGGTTGAAAAGCTTCTCCACAGATATTAGCCACAGGACTGACCTCGGGTCTGCTTCTCTAAGCAGCAGCTCGTCTCTAAATAGCGCGGACTTCAAAATGAATTAAGGGTGCTCCGTGCCTTGGGGTTTAGTCTCCATTGGTATGGAGAGCGCTGTAACTCCTCAACAAGCGTCTTGCTCAGCGGGGAGTTTGCTCTGTCCCTGTGGTTGTGGTCTGCACTGAGACCCTGCCATGCTACAAAACGTTAATGCCAGTAGCTTTGCAACCTTATCCTCAGACACTGGCAGAGGCTGCTTTAACATTTATGATTCAAGTTACATCTATATAAAAGGCCCTTAGTCTTACCAAAACTTGTTTTAAATGTTTTAAAGGTTGAAATATAGACTTCTTGGGACACTTGCGTGAATGGAAACACTTTAAACCTTATTAAATATGAGCACCAACACAATTCATTTCTCCTTTACACATAAATTAACAAAGAAGCCAACCCCATCTGACCTGAGTACATGACTGTGATACACTTTTCAGAAAGGACTTTTTTCTCCTGAAAGTTATGAAACAATTTCTTTCCCACATTATGCAAACACATATTGAAGAACTTCTTTAATTCTTAGGTATGCAACTCTGTAACTCTGTAGCAACATAACAATAATGTCCAAATACGCTTTTATGTTTGAAAAAAAGACATTTCCTGCCTTTCCTGCATCTATCCTTCTGATTGCTAACAAATCACTTCTGTATCACAAAGTTATTTCTAAACAGGACTTTAAGGTTTGCTTTTTTTTTTTTTTTTAACCTTTGAGTGTATCAGATATTATCAACTATGACAGAACTATTTTTAATTCATAAGGTTTCTCCATTTGTCATTCCCTATGGAATCTGCATAGGAAGAAATTATTGTGTCTATTTTAGTCTACTGATGTAAAGCTCCAGGTCTCAAACTCCAAACCAGAAGATGCTCTCAGAGCATCACCAGTAAAGCTAAGGAAAATGGAGATAAAAAAAGTATATCTTACTTAAAATCACTTAACACTTCTGGCCAGGAAAATGAGAGCTTCAGGAAAAATTGTTAATGACTCCACTAGCTCAAGAAATTTGAGATCCAATGACATTAGGGGCTTCTGCATACGCACTTCTAGATATCACAATGGTAAAGAAAGGTTAAAAGCTTAGGCAAAATTCAGAGATAAGCTAAAGACCAATTAATGAAATGACAGCAGTAATTTCTGAGGGGACACAAAAAACCCCCAACCCAAAATCAATCCCCAAACCTTGATGTGTTTAGTTTGTCTAAGAAGTAATTGTGAAGTCATAGGCATGATAATAATCTGAAAGTAACTGTGAAGGGAAATTAATTCCTTGGAGGAGTCAACTGAGAAGAAACAGAGCAATTTGAAGAAATGAAATACAGATTTTTAAGAAGGCTTAGACACCTAGTAAGCTGATTCAGACTAAATAATCATATAAGAAAAGTCATGGCAATGCTAGAGAACAGACTACACATACTAAAGCATTTTATACTTGGTTATTATCTACTGTGACACAGACCAGTCATTACTTTTGTTGGACATATATTATCTTTAATATCTTTAGTGTGATGATGGAAACAGAGCAACAAGCATCCCATCAACCCAGAACAAAGATTACCTCTGAACTCCTATACTTGCAATTGGCTTTTCCCCCCCCCCTTGTTTACAGCATACAAAATACCCACAAGAGGCAAGTGGTTAAAAAGAATAAAAAAAGGTTTAATAAATTCTTCTTGCTCTGTGAGCAACAAGATGCAAAGATTCACACAGAAGCTTACTGCGAACAAGATCTGCAAAGCAGGAAACAGATGAGGCTAACACAGCTGCCATTTTCCATTTCTCTTCATTAAATATTAAATGGTAGTCCCATGAGCACAGGTCATTTGTTAGGTCCTGTGTGAACCGGTCAAATAAGTGAAAGTTGTAAGGTCGTTCTCTCAGAAGCACAAGCTACCAAAAGTCAGGTCATTCTCTGGGTCACCAAAAGTCAAGTAATTTTCTTTTCAGTATATATTAAAGAAGGGAAAAATTAGATACCAAACACCTATAAGAACTTTCCAGTAAGCACGAGGTATCCACGCCAAAAATGCTATTAATATCAATGCAAACAGTCATAGTAGTACAAATTGCACGTAGCTGTTTTAAAAAAAGGATGACTTCACAAACAAAAGCTAATTAAACAGCATTCAAGAGACAGAAGACTTAAAGAACCTAAAGTTTTAGGCTAGCCTGAATTGCTGCTTGGGGGTAAACAGTCCTGAAAAGCCAATTTGTCCTTGGACCCAAAATTTCACTTTTGCACAAATGGCAGAAGCACAGACAAATGGGCAAATCATGGATCCAGACTCCAGGAATCACAGGGGAGCTATGGGATTCTCAGGTTGCACTATTTCCTCAAGCACCTCTCCAAGGTGCTGTCCCTCCCAGCCCCACTTTTGGGAATACACTGGGAGAAACTTGCATACCCACCACAGGGCAAGAATGGTGCCAGGCAGGAGAGCTGATGCCAGCCAGCTGTCATAACCACCCAAAATTTCAGCGGGACACCAGCTGTTCTGATGAAACCATGGGGATGAGATGAAGATGTGGAAATGCAGCCCTGCAATGCTCGCAGTTGATCTGCTCTGTCAGCATTACAGCATCCCAGCCATTGCCAGCTGAATCAGATCCGCAGTCTGTGTGTGAATGAACAGCACTCTCAAAGGCAGTGATTCCAAATGCAGGGAATGTTTTCCAGAGAGCAAGCCACTTCCTTGAAGAAGGGGTCCAGTATAGCTGTACTCAATATTATACAACTATAGAGTTTAAAACTGTTAAAATGGTGTAGCATGCAGAGAGAAGTAGGTAGGGTTTGAAATTATATTTATACTGCTATATTTGTATATCTCTCTACTGCAATTTTTATCTATCCCATCTCTATATAATTGTTATGTATCTATCTTCATCCATGTAGTATCTATATCAATAACACTATCCCTCCATCTGTCTATTCATATCTGTAATTCCACCTTTACCTGTATTTAAAGACAAATACAAAAATTCCTTACCTGAAAAATGCAAGATGGGATACTTGGATTACATCTTACAAAGATGTTTTCGGCCTAAGAACATACATATGGAAGGTGCAGGATCTCACCAATGGAAGTTAAGAATAGGATATAGACTCTATCTCTTGGGAATTTAAGGCATATAGCTGACCTTGCCCTGGGGAGTGTGGACAAATTAAATAACTGCATGAGTTTCTTTCTACGGAGCCCTACCTTTTCATTGTCTGTGACTTTACTTGCTTTATTATTGACTGTATTAGCAGGGTACATTATAGTAGCTCTGAAGTATTTGAATAACCTATATTAGTGAGATAACTAAATTTTTTAAATTCACATGCATTTTTTCTATCATGAATTAGGAAAAAAATCTATATAAAATTATACCCAAGAGTACAAATAAAGCATTTAGCATTCAAAAATGATAAATTTCTCAACTAGGAAAAAGGAAAATTGTCTTTTAAATAAAAGAGGTTTTGACCTGCTCAAACCCCAACAATTCATGAGAGAACATACATCCACATGGCTTCTTGAGTGAGATCACCGAAAACCAAGTATTTAGGCCTCAAAGCTTCCACAGTTATAAACGTGAAAAATTTACCTGTCAGATCTCAACATGCTGCAGCATGATGCAAGCAATCAGTTACACCTCCTTCTCCCAGCAGCGTTGCAAAGACACATCTAACAGAGTTTTGTAAGGCAGAAGTCATCATTACTGTGCTTTTGCAGACTGAGAGGCTCAGCTGAGACTGATGGCAGCACCAGGAATGGACCTGAGTTCTGCCAAGCCCATGGCAGGGCTCTGCTCACGCAGCAATGCCACCAGCACTGACAAGCATAAACGGCTTATAAAATATATTTAAACACATATAAACATTCCACAGCAGTACCTGCAATATACTTTAATTTGAAATATTGATTTTTAAACCTCAGTTTATTCCAAAATCCACAGGTTTTCAGTGTTTGTAAGGCAGAGACCTGAAGAATACCCATTGCTGGCAAGCTCTGCTAGCCTGGGAGAGCGCTACTTAGGCAGGAAATTTCATTGATGACAGCAGGACTGGATGAGGAAAAGGACCAGCTGCTTAGAAAATAGCTACTCTTCATGATGGTGTTTTATGATTATTTGTTCCTAAATAGTAATTATGCCATCAAACATCAGGATGTACCAGCAGCATGAGCATGAACCAACACAGCTTTGGCACTTTCCAAGCAGTCAAGGCAATACCATGAAAATGGCAATGCCTGCACCCAGAGCAGCTAGGAGGGGCAGCAATGCTTTAAATTCGTGTGTTCAGTGAGGGTACAGACACCTCATCTATTAAAGATGGAAAAAGGTTCCTAATCATTAGCAGGATAAGCACATATTTGCAATTGCACTAAAGCAATTTTAAAGTAAAGCATCTGAATAAAATTTTCTCCTCTTTCATGCCAGAAGCAGAGCTTGGAGACTGGTGGGGATGCTGGCATAGGCAGTTATGGAAGTAAAGAAGCTCTTTCCAGGGACAGGAATGAGCCTGTGTCTAAGGAACAAACTGCAATGAGAACATGCATGGCCATGAAGCACTGCATCAAACATCCAGTGATTTTATGATTTCAGTGAGAATCTGAATTCATATATTGCAAGCTTTTAGCGAATAAATTAACTGCCCCCTCCCATGGTGGAAGATGTCTATAATCTTCTACATAAGAAATATTTCAAAGACACTGAATTTTCTGCTTGGATGATAAAGTCCTCTTATATCTGTGTAGACAAAAGACTACAGTCAACGCAAGTCCAGAGTATTTCCATACATACAGAAATGGTATTCACTAACCCACTTGCTTCATCTTAGGACTATTGACTCTGGCTGGCTTCAACCCAACCCAATCCAACCTAACCTAACCTAACCTAACCTAACCTAACCTAACCTAACCTAACCTAACCTAACCTAACTTAACCTACCTCAACCAAATGCAATTCAACCCCTCCAGTGTGCCATTGGCACCATCCATCTTCTGTCTGGTCCCGAAGCAGCCACAGGAAAGGCACTTCCCCTCTGATTTGCCATAATAGGCTAACTTTGTGATAGGTAGGAGAAAAAAATCTTAAGAATACAATCCAAGTGTTGCCTCTGCAATGCTAACTTTGCTCCTATGGGAAACCCAAGCAAAACTGATCTGCACCTGTCCTCCCCTTCTGACGGCTGCTGCTGCAGGACAGTGGAAATGGGACAAACAAAGGGAGGGCTGAGATGGGGCTGTCAACCTCCTCTCCTGCTTCTGCTGGACACCTACTTCAGGAGCCACTACCTGCTGAAAAGGACTCAACTCCTTACAGCAAGCGAGGTGTAGAGCCTAAATCCAAATGATTCTGAAAATCCTGATTCAGCCACTCACCACCCCCTAAGGTGTCTAAGCTCTATAGACACCTCAGCTCCTGATCTTAGAGCTTATGCTGTACAATGGTATCACTTCTGTACATGCTCAGAAACACCTCAGGCTTGACATGCAAACACTTTCACGGGTCTCAGGCACATAGAGAGCTTCCCTGTCCCCTTGCCACCCTGCCCTGTAATGCTGAGGAGGTGTGCAAGCCCCAGGGGAAGGAATGCCCTCTTCACTCCTTCCTGAGGCTTCATTTCATCCAAATCTCCTTCTACTCCTTGCTTGGTTTTCATCCATCTGGGATATCTGTTTCTCCAGGACACCTACTTCTCCAAGACATCCACTTCTGAATTCCTCTTCCACAGTTTGCTCACCTGGCAGCTCTTCTTGAACTCTTGACCATCACCTGATCCTGATCCTGCTGCATCTCTGACCCCAGCTCTCCTGTCTCATGTCCCACCAACTGCTGCCTTTCTCTGACTTCTCTTCAATCCTCTCAGCAAAACCTCCTCTACCTTATTGCAAATGTGCCCATCCAAAATCTCTTCAGTAACACCATTGTCTTCCAGTTGCTGGCACCAAACACACCTTCCCTCTCCACATTTTCTTCTTTCTTAAGAGCAAAAGAAACTCCCAGGTCTGGCTTTGGCAGAACACTGGATGTGCTATCAACCAGGTCCAGTGGTTAGGGCAAAAAAAAGAGGATACATCCGTGAAAATACAGTAACCCTACCCTGCATGATCAGAGAAATAAGGTGCTGATCTCCTGAGAATGATGGTTTCATGGAAAATTCAGTACATTTTCTTAGTGACTTAGTGAAAGAAATTATGTCCAAGTTTGTAAAATGGCATGGAAAATGAAGCTGGGACACCAGAATACAACCACAAAGTAAAAAAAAGGAGTTAAAAAAATCAGGTTTTGGGAGTCATTGATAACCTCCATTAATTTTGATAAAATTGTAGTTATGCCAAGCAAGTATAAAAAGTTTTCTCACAAAAAAAGGCAAAAATTCACGAGGTTGAGGTGCTAAATTACTTGTGCACTTGCAATAAGTAATTTATGGCTAAACCATACCAGATACATTTTTCTCATTTGTGTTTCACCAGCTGCAATCTAGGTATGTACACAGGTACAGCTTTACACACACATGCCCTGTACATTTAGGACCTATACCTATATAAATCATTTCCAAGAGTCTCATAACTGTATTAGTAAGAAGGATGGTGGGAAGACAGTGCTATTTTACCAGAGAATTTACACCAATATAGTGTAGGTTATAGTAGGGTTAACCTTCTTCTATTACTTGGTCCTTGCTAATGAACATTCTTGAAGACGGCAGATGATTGAACCCAGATGGTGGGATTTTATGGACAATGATCATTGTTGTGGGTCAAGTACACCTGTTGCTGCAATGACAAAATTAATAATCTCTACAACAACAGCTTTAGATGCAGCTGTCTCAGAAGAATGCCATTTCTGTAACTCACAGCCTTTGGAGACACTATTTATAATTTATACCCAATCTGAAGTGCAAAGATTTTTCTCTCCTGCAAGTCATGGTAATCAATACAGGTCTGCACCTATTACAGTGTGATGAGGTGAAGTGTGCTGCAAGGATCAGCTGCACCAGTCAAACAGTGTTGCTCATAAACACAGCTCCGAAAAAGAGCCCCTCTCCAGTGGCTGTTCCCCACAGCTATGCTAGGAGAGCAAATAAAGGACGAAAGAATTCTTTGTAGGGTTGCCATCCCAGCTGCAGTTGACTAAGTAAATTGCATATTTGCCTCAGAATTACTCAGAAACTTCAGGGGTTTTGGTGTGCCACATGGATTTTGGGCTTCTGCACCCTTATTCATAACACATGAACACTTAATGTGGGATACTCTGAAGCTCCTATACCATAGAAACTGGTAATTTAAAACTAAACACTAATCCACAAAGGCTTTGCAGATGTGAATTACACTAAACTTAACTAAGCTTAATAATATCACACTTCCTGTGACTTAACCTCAGAGATGTCATTAGAGGGAGTGTTTGAGATGAATGTTCACAAAGCTGCATTTCACTCCCTGCTTAATGTTTTTCCTTGCTGCAGCAAATGGCAGCTCTGCCTGGAAGTCCTCACTGCATTTCCCTTGTGCATGTGCCTTGCTTCCCACCTCTTCTGAACAACACCACCCCAAATCGGTCAGGTGATGTTCAGGAGGCAAGGACACCAAGCCAGTCATGCAGCAAAGAGTTCAAGACAGGCATCAGCTGGGGAAGGCAGTGAAGAGAGGTGCAGGTGGAGTGAAGCTGAAGGCAGCCATATGGCAGACAAGAAGGGATGTTGTGTGTTGGGATGCGCTGACCTCCGCCAACACCCCTCCTGACATCCCCATCTATGGGAGTCAGACACGTGAACATCAGCACGGTAGGTGGGTCTGCCCAGAGCAGAAGGGAGAACTCAAAAGTCTGGGATGAATGTGAAGGGAAATATTAAGTTTATTTTAATGAACCCCCCCCCCCCCCCCCAACAAATCCTTATGAGCAGGGGATGCTCACTGTGGGTTTGCATGTGTGATCAGTGGGGCCCCATTGCTGAGATGTGGCTGGAGAAGGCTCAGTGGCACCAGGAGTCAGAGGGATGAGAACAGACAACGGTTTCTCCTGGAGAAACTGCAGATCATGTTCTGCCTTGCATCCACAGGAAAAACACATCAGAATAGAAAACAGCCCTAAAACCATTGTCTTTCTGCTAATTCAGTTTTAAGTCTCCAATTGCAAAGTGGCAAAGTTTCTAACAATTTCATTTAAATACTGAAATAATTAAATAAGCTTCATTTGGGAGACCATATTTGTTTCAGAACAGGGACTCATTCACTATTAGCCTCTAAAAAAATAATAAAATAAGTAACATGAAGCTCCAAATGTGTATCTTCAAGCTGACACAGTCACCTCAATGTTGAAGAACAAATTTATCACTTCCCTAACAGCCAGAGAAAAAATAAAAACCCCAACACCCAGAGACAGAAAACAATGAGGTTTAATGACTTCAGTGTGTTTCCAAATGCAATTTTCATTTCACAATACAATCCTGATCTAACAACTGATCTTTCCACGTGGAGTCTTCCAGCAGAACCAGTGCTGCTGAGACAGACTGTGAAAAAATCAAGCAAGGTCCCTTGTGTTATGGTAGAGATTTTCTTGCCATGCATTTAGTGGGTTCTGAAGGAAACTTTGGTTCAGTCTCTCCCAGCTAGAAAGATGGTTAAACCTTGGGAACTGGAGATGGAATCAGAATCTGCCAGGAAAAGTACATTTGGAAATGGAAGAGAGATTAAATATTGAAATGATTTTCAAAACTTGGTGATTCAAATTACTTTCTTTTCCTTACATTGAAAATCTCATTTTTGTTTTTTTCATAAAATCAAACAAAAGAAAAAGAGTTGTCAGGGTAATTTCTCTCAGAAGAATCACTGAACAGGAATTATGTCATCTTGTATTAAAATTATCAGTTATTGCCACAGTTGGCCTACAAATATTATATTAAAAACCCAGGAAGAAAATCACTTAAATACATTTGGGGAATTCTTTTTGTTTGTGGCCCATGCATATCTCTCAATACTTATTGCTCCATTTTGGTTTCATTTGTCTAAACCACTGTAGATTGTTTTTTCAAAACAAGTTTAAAGCAAACTGTTGACATGTAAGGGAAAAACTGCATAGTGGAAACCAAGATTGAGGTAGGAGCTGAATTACTCTAAATAACAGCAATATCATCATGCACAAATGCACAGACAAGCACAGTTTGACAGTCACTGCTCACAAAAGATCCTGCAATGAGTTGATATGAAAACTGTCTCCTGTAGAGGGAAGTTAGAAAGGACCTCTTATATAAACACTTGAGAGAAACTTATACTGTGGCTGGAAGACATACAGCACATTTCCCATTAGTCTGGGTATAAATGAAACATTACAATCACAATATATTGCCATATTAAATTAAGAAAACATTTCTTTTTCCACTCTGCTGCGAAAGTGAAAAATGTATGACTGACAAAAAAGCAAAGAACTTGCAATCAACAACACCCCCATCTGTTTTGTCATGTTTTACAGTTCCAGCACCAGAATGACATGAACACTTCATATTGGTATCTCTGTAACTTTGTAGATTGTTACTTTCTACGGGAACCTGATAGAGTTTTACAACACAAATATTCAAAATTCTCATGTGTTTCAGAATTGCTTTTCCAGGTCGGCATGCAGACACACAGGAAAGCCTACAGGACCACCTCTGTGCAAGGAAGGAGTGCAAACTGAGGGGACAGGGCACTGTAAATATAAGGTTTGCTCCCTTGCGTATCTTTCCTTTGTGAAGTTGGAGAAACCAGCAGCCAGGCAGCTCAGGAAGCTTTGTCCCATGTTGAGGTCCATGCATCTGGATGTCTGCAATGAGAGAACGGGTAGGAAAGGTCTGGTGGGAACGGGTCTGATAGAGAAGATTTATCTCTTCTCCCTTCAGAGAACTCACACAACAAGGTAAACCTACTTCTGTGCCAAAATGCCTTCAGCAAAGCAGGACCAGGACAGCAGCTGTAGCTGTGAGGGGAGCAGTGAAGCCTGCTCACCATGGTCACATCTTCTGCAGCTGCAGAAACTTGCACAGAGCCTTGGCGTGGACAACTGGCCCCATTCTGCACACTGAGAAGATGGTCCTTCTCTTTCACAGGAAGAGAAGTTGTGCCTGCAAATCCTCAGTCCCTGTGGTGGAAATGTATCCCATCTACTACCATGGCAACAGATGGAAGGATCAGGATTTGTCCCAAAAGCTTAGGCACAAGGGTGCTGGTGGCAAATGATTTTGCTACTGCTGTGAATGAAGAATCATCTTATTTGTCATTATTGTCTTATTTTCTGCTTAGGGGATACTAATGATGTACTTTAAAGGCATCCTGATGCTCAACTTGCACAACACTGACTAGGCTGGACTTGTAATGTGCATGCAAGTACTTAAGTTTCACAACAAAAGAGGTTCAATCAAAACTAAACACAAACCAATCCCACAACAAAGCTAATAAAATAAATCTTTGACAGGCATGCTTAGCAAATCAACTAGATGCAACAGCTTTGGTATGGCCTGAGAAGTGTTAAAACCAAATGCATCCTTATGGCATGCATTGCATAAGACGGATTTCTGAAATACAAAAAGCAGACTCTTTTTAACTGTGTTGAATATCCTGAATGGATCACAGAGGTATTCTTATCTGATTTTCATGTATAACACAAGGAGGTCCTCTGTAGTTTTCGGATCTCAATAGCTCCCTTTACAAGAGCTTGTTTTCAGTCACTTATAAATTTTGCCAAGCTCAGTATTTGGGATGAAAATTCCCGTGCTCTGTCTCTGCCTTAGGCTGATTATTATTATATTTTATGTTTCAACTGAAAGTGTTTAGTTACTTCAGGAAATAAGACCGAGGAAAGACATGTTTTGACCCTGTTGGGAGGAAAAAAAACAAGAAAAAAAGAAAGCCTTACAAGAATTTTGCTGAGCAGCTCCTGTGTCTCTATTTTTCAAAGCAAGAGTTTGAAATTTGGAAGGTAAAGTTCCCTGTCATCCTTTTGCAGTTCCCATGAAAAACCACACAGCTTTTTGCCTAGTCTCAAGAGTTTGAAAAATGTTGTATGCATATGCTCAGCACAGAGTCCCCAGAATTTGGAAGTCTAACTCTGGCCCAAGATTCCTCTTGCTATTTGCAATGGGCAAACTCCAACTCAGGGCAGATGGGCTGAGCCAGACTTTATTTTGTCACTGCTGCTCCCAGATGTTCTGGGCTATTGTGGCATCAGGCACAGGAACTAAGTTCAGGCAGCACTGTCCTGGGCTCCAAATGCAGGCAAAGCAAGGGGAGAAGGGGAAAAAAGTAGCCTAGTGGAAACAGAGAGGAGAACTAGTCACTGGGGGGCAGAGGGAAGAGTGAATTGAGACAGTTTGACTGTGCAAAAAGATCAAAGAGATGTGAATACCAAGGAAAGTGAAGGGAACACCTTTGTAGGTGAAGCAAAGACCTTGAAAAGCAGGAACTGGCTGCAAAGAGAGGTTGGGATAGAGAGATGAGGGACAGCAGACAGTCTGCACACAGCAGGAACAGGAATGCAGACATGGAGGGGAGGAGAGGCACAGCAGGACAAGACTTTCCAAACTAGCTATGAGCAGCCTTGTGGAAGACTCATTCTCTCTGTGCAAAGACAACATTGTCAGTGCTTCATTCTCCATTGGCTGTGGTTCACAATGAAGATGTAGATACAGTTGATAACAATCTACTGTAATAATACTCTCAGCTCCTTTACCTCACTTCACCAGTCCATGTGTCTGAGCCCAAACACTCTATATGAAATTTCCAACTCTGCAACTGATCTGCAGCCATAGAGGATCAGAAGATAAAATTGCCTTCCTTTGTCTCAATGTGATTGAAGAAAAAAGATTGCACACAGAAAACCATATTAATATTCGAAGCATGCACACTGAAGGGACAAGTTAAGGACATTCCATTTAGTTAATGTCAGAACGGTTCAGGCAAAACTGAGGGGGATGGTGCTTATAGTTGCTGCTCTGGTACAGCTTGTGTCTATCTTGTGTAGAGTTTTGTGCTGCCCTTGAAGATCACTTGTGCATCTTTTCCACTAGACTCTTCTGCAGTCCCAGCTATTGCCTGGGAGTTAGAGAGAGCTGGTCCAAACAGACTTTGCAACAATAATTTCATTTCTAATGCAGTACAATGAGTAAATAAAGGAGAATGTAATAGAGTTCTGACATGGGAAACTCCTGTAGTACAATGCTATGAAATGTATATTGGCTGTTAAGTGGGTAGTGAAAGAAATTAGGATAACAAAAAAATCCAAGTATTTAAAACAAAAACTAATGGTTATTTAAAAGAATATTAATAAGGATTTAATCTCATTAATGGAAAAAACTTTATAGAGTCACAAACTCCAAGGAGGATTTTTTTGAGCATCTGCAGGCAGGAGTCTCACTGAAAGAAATGATCTTTTATCACAGCTCACAGCTGAGCTGGCTTTCTGATCTTTGCTGGTGGAAAGACACCACTTACGCAGTTTCTTCAGTCCAGGGCTTCCAGATCACCTAGCTTTCAAGTAGCCACAGTAAAGCTTCCTCTAATGGTCACTCTTGTATTTTTTATCTTAATCTACCTGATGGTGACTGTTATTTTAACCCAAAAGTGTTATTGCATTACGACTGCTGTAAAGAATAAGAGATAATACAGAAATAATAATTTGTTATGGAAAAAGAGATGAGGTACACAATAAGGAAACTGAAAGCCACATAACAAAGCAACTAAAAGCTTAATGTTTCTATTATTTCATTCTTCCATGAGATGAGGACTGATAGTAATTTGCAGACATCACGGATCTCTTAATGCACCAATGGGATCCCCCCCTGCATTTAAGTGAGGTGACTTTTGTTTCATAGCAGTCTGTTATTCTGTTCTTCTGCCTGTTCAAAATAAAGCTCATGTCAAGCCAAAATAATTGGTTTCCTGCAACTTTTCCTAAGGTAGTCTGCCAAAAACTGCTGAAGCATTAGCATCTAAACTAGTAGAGGAGCTGAGTAACACCAGTGATGGGTTGAGCATAGCAATCCCGATGGACATCACAGGTTGGCTCAGTCTGAGGTTGCACAAGCCCCATGGTTCTGCAAATCTAGTGGCAAAAGGAAGGAGCTGTGCAGCAGCACTCTCTGCAGGGGACAAACTGCTCTTGAAGGACACAACATAGGTAGGAGCACAAAAGTATAAAACACAAAATGTTTGTACTTTGCCATTGTTTGCTCTAGTGTGAGCTTTAGCTGGTCAGTCACTGTAACATATTCCATACATTGTTGGGGCTAAGAATTGCTAGTCACTCAGAGCAATACTATCCATGCAACCACATCACATGCATCTGTAGACTCATCCTTGAAGTTTGGCTCCAGGGTTTTCGTTAACTGTTACATTTTTTTGGCGTTTGGTTAACACAACAGTGATAAAGAAAATGAACAAATGAAAAAATACTGTATGCAGAATCACATAAGTGATCACAGATGGCAGTTTTAATATCAGCAATGGCAGTTTTAGTGATTATCCTACAGGAAAAAACACTGCATCTAAATTTTTACTTTGTATGATGTATGATGCTATGATGTATAATGAGTTAATTATTTTGGAACGATAGCCACGCACTGGTTCTTTCCTTGCTTTAGCTGTTAGCACATACATTTCTGTGCTAAGGTGATAGTATTCTTTGAATGAGGTAAAAAGGAAGGATGACTTAGCCACAGGCCACTCTGAGCAAACAGAATCAATTACCCCCCAAAACACTTTAATTGATCAATTTCAAATACAGAAAATCTGTGGAGTCCAGTCAAGTCCTAAAAGGTTCAGTTTCAAAAGCAGGTACCCGATATTCACACAAAATATGTTAGAAGCCAGGCAATTTATGAAAACATTAATCTGCCAAAAGAGGAAACCACCTGTATAAACATTCACATTTACAACAATTACAGTTTGTGCAACATGTTACCATTCAGATAACATAACACATGTTGCACGCTCTTATCCAGGTTTTATGGCTAGTATCTTTTACCAGCTACTCCCTCAAGGCAACTGGCCTCTGGAGCTGGTAGACAGAGATAGGAAACCAAATAGCCCCCTTGTATTCCGGGAGGAAATAGTTGGTGACTTACTGAATCATCTGGATCCTCACAAGTCTATGGGACCAGACGGGATCCATCCTAGGGTAATGAGGGAGCTGGCAGAAGAGCTTGCCAAGCCGCTCTCCATCATCTTCCAACAGTCCTGGCTCACTGGGG
>NW_020955197.1:2899518-2907060 GCF_003031625.1 Empidonax traillii
AGTTCAGGAAGGATATTGAGGTGCTGGAGCGGGTCCAGAGAAGAGCAACCAGGCTGGTGAAGGGACTTGAGCAGAAGTCCTATGAGGAGAGGCTGAGGGAGCTGGGGTTGTTTAGTCTGGAGAAGAGAAGGCTTAGAGGTGACCTCATCACTCTCTTCAACTACCTGAAGGGAGGTTATAGCCAGGTGGGGGTTGGTCTCTTCTCCCAGGCAACCAACAATAGGACAAGGGGACATGGGCTCAAGCTCTGCCAGGGGAGGTTTAGGTTAGATGTCAGGAAGAAATTCTTTACAGAGAGGGTAATCAGGCATTGGAACGGCCTGCCCAGAGAGGTGGTGGATTCACCATCCCTGGAGGTTTTTAAAAAGAGATTGGATATGACCCTTAGTGCCATGCTATAGTAAATGGAGTTGGATCAGGGGTTGGACTTGATGATCTTGGAGGTCTTTTCCAACCCAATCTATTCTATGATTCTATGATTCTATACTTTTTGTTGCTCTGTTTACTAGTGCCATATCACAACGTTTCTCCTGGGCTTGGCAATGACAGACGTTGGTGTACTTACACACAGGATATTTTTTGCTCAACACCACAGGATGCCATACCATGGCTCTGTGCAGTACAGAAATTGCTAATGCCAAAAGCCTAGTTCTTAGTTGCTCTGAACTGGAATAATGTTATAGCATCTGGATTTATTCCAGCAGACACCCTTAACCCATGCATCTACAGGTACCCTTTTAATTTCCTGATCTTTTTCCAGGGAAAGAAAATTATGTCTCTTCCACCAAGGGCTTATGTGCAGATGCCCTAACAGACAAGTGTTCTGCTGGGCATCAGCCTCTCATTTATTTCGTAAAAACTTTCCAATTATTAATCAGATTTTCCGGACAAGAACTCTTCTATTCCCTTTGTCTTGAATGCAAACTGGGCACTAACACTAACATTTCTCTCTTAAAATAGCAATATTTCATCTATTTAACTCTCTAAAGCTAGAAGCTCAGCAGCTAACCCATTATAGAATGTCATATGTGCGTAAAACATAAATTAGGTTGTTAAACAACAGTTACTGGGCTTTACTGCCATTTTTTAATGATTTTTCAAGTTCATCCCCTTTGAAATATCTGCTCTCAAAATTGAAGTAATGTCATTAAACATAGCAGACTAACTGGCAGACTTTTCAAGGAGCAGGCAGGTAATGATGAGTTGAGTTGTCTTTAAAGGACTCATGATACATATGCTGATTTAAGACTAACTTTACTTAATGTGGATAAAGTGTGTGAATAAGAGTGTTAAAAATCTGAAGTCAGAATAAAAACAAGACAAAAACAATTTAGCTTTTCACTTTTTAAATAAATACCTGAAAAGCGTCTCATTTCATAAAATTGCCAACTTTGCAATCCATATAGGCTCCCTTACAATAAAGATAGACCATTGCACAAGTGGCAACAGAAGTCTGTTCTGTGGCACTTTTGCTAAGAAGAATGTTTGAGTTGTGAATTTGTAACAAGTTTTAACTATGAAATGACAAAAACCTGGCACTTTCACAAAGCTCCATCCACGAAGAAATACTGCACATCAAGTGGCAGTGCTTAAAACCACTGTTCTTTGCCTTCTTTTACACATAGTATGGTTCATGACTCTACAGCCATGGAGATTAAACGTCTTATGGATCTCTTGGGATTTGTCTCCATCACTTGTAAGCTTGAAATTGTGGGGCACTGTACTGCATAACGTAGATATTACCCTTCAGACCCATCTGTTTTCTTTTATGATGTCAAAAAATAAAACCAACAAAATTCTAGAATAGTTATTCCATGTCCCAGATCCTCTTGGACTTTGACCAAAGTGAAGCTTGCTGAGCCATACTCTGACCAGAATCCCCATGGTTTTATAGCTTTAAGTAGCTTAATATTATTTCAGTGTGCCGCACTGTCACAAAGGGGCACTATAAGTGTTAAGGTTGTCAGTCTGCTGAGCTATCAAAGATTCATGTAGGAATGTATTAACATCCTTCATATAAAGCTAATCAAATTTGAAATTACTGACATGTCACCTTGAGGAAGAATTTGATTTATTATTTGCAAAGTAATCCAGAAAACAGTGAGATGCACAGCTATAAGAATTACTGTTGCACTGACTTTGTGACACTATATTAGTTTTTGTCATTGCTTTTGCGCCTTTCCTAAATAATAATAGACAACAAAACTTTCTTTGTGCTGTTAAGCTGCATGAAGGTGAAATGGAACTGTTTGGAAATAATAGCTCAGATCTAAAAGTGCACAAGACTTGTTTGCCACAAATTAGTGATACATAACAGAGAGTACAAAATTGCATGAAGCTATTTTCCCTCTTTGCAGTGGTCCCATACTCAGTGTGGAAAGTTGGCAAAAATCATGTCAGTTCCAGAACCTCCACTGCTTGTTTCTTGCTACTGGGTAGCAGGACCTGCTCTAGTGTGATCAGACTTTAAATGTCACGCAAATAGCATGCAAGTTTTAAAATGTCAGAGAGTTTTAAGTGCAGACATTATTTGCAGTGTATTTACTAACTTGTGTTCATAAACCACAACACCTGCAAACACAAACCCAGTGTGTGACTGTGTATGCATTTCTCAGGCACAAATGCACTCTAAGCCTATCCAAAAATCTGAGTCACTTTTAGCTTTACATCAAACACATGACTTGGCTTCATAAGATAAAGACAGTGTAGTATCCCAGCCAAAAAGTCACACAGCTGGTTAACTGCACTGCAGTGTTCATTCAATCCACACCATGATTTGGTACACAGCACTCACGTATGCTGTAGACTGAGTTCTCCAAAGTAAAGGTTTGGGTTTAGCACTGATATTTGCTCCTTGTTGTTACATATAGTTCTGCATGTATAAGAATGCTTGTTTATGATGCAATGTAAATAAGAATTCTACATTTAAGATCAGCTATCCTCCTAAGTAAAAGAAGATGCATATAAACAAATCTGTTCACTACCTTCAAATATTTTTATTTGTCATATAATTATATCATATATATATTCTCACAGATGTATAAAATACATTCTTAGGAAAATTGCCACAGAATGTTGCAGCTTATTTAAGTAAATGGTGTATTTGTGTACTATGTTCCATACTTACATATATGAAGCATATTTGTATACATACAGAACTGCCAAACATTTTAATTCTGTTACTATACAAACACGTTGATATTACTGAAAATCCACATCATTCCACTAACTCTGCTAAGTGTTTTTGAGACTGGGTTACCAACGTACCTTTCAGAAAATGTGTTTTTATACTGATAAGGCTACATCACACTAGAACTAAGGATACTATACAGCTAGATAGGCTTGTAGCTAAGAACACAGCTTTTATCAATCCAATTAAATCAGGACTTATTCAAACTGTAGCCTTCACTGCTGTCATTACCAGCTATCTCATGTTGCCAAATGCTCCATGTGAATTACTACCTGGATGTAAGCTGCAACTTCCCCATGGCAGCTCAATTTGGGTGTTATCAACTAAACTTTCGAACCAACTTTCCAAACCTTTCCTTTCCCAAATGCTGAACACAAGCTAGGATGCACAGCATTCCTTCTTGTGTCACTTCATGCCAGGGACAAGAGACAGTGGGATAGACCAGTAAAAGGTACTGGAAGTTTGTGCAGAAGAAGGTAAAATGAGACTGTGAACTATGGCTTTTAATCATATTCTAAATTTTCTTCTTATCCCCAGCTTTGCTAATCCATAGAAAGAGACAAAAAGTGCAATTATGGGTGGCTTTGAAAACATTTGCTTCAAACTTCATTGATAAGATCAAGAGGCAACAGATTCTGAAACTGTGGGAATTTTCAAAATGCAATTCCAATAACTAAAAGAGTAACAAGGGAGGAGAATTTCAAAATATTAGCATTAACAACTTTCTTTTTTTAGACAGGTTCTTTCTGGCAAATAAAGCCATTAAGTGATTTCAGTAGCATCAATATTATACACAAAAATGTGATATCATTAATAACAATGAAAAAGAAAAGAATTCTCATGAGAGATATAAAATGCATGTGCAACAAGTTAAACCCTCACTCTCCTAATACAGTCTGAGCCATTTAATTTCTAGAGTTTTTTAAATATATTAAAAGGTTTGCTTTTTTTCTCCCACAAAAGCCTTTTAAGAGGCATTCATAACACTGTCACAAAAGTAAAAAGCAATATGCTAGCACAGATGACTTTTATCTACTTGTTATTGAAGTGAAGGATAGGCCTGATCCCTAATCTGATGCTGACCTAATAGATTAAACTGCCAGGTCTTGAATTTACATTTAATAAGATTAATATTCTGCCTGATTTATGATTGCTTCCTTAAACAAAGAAGGATGTACTTAACAACTTTACTTTCTTGTGGTTAACTGTTGATATGAAAATGGCACATAAAATGCACTTACATCACCACTGCCTATTAGACCCATAATGATTCTTTACCAGTTGCAATGAAAGGCAACTGAATGACCGATTTTGTAGATCCCAGCTGCTGTACACTTTTTATGCCAAATAAATAACAACAAATACAGTTGTAAGGTAGACAAATATATTATAACTATAATATAAATGAGAGATAACACAGGGTGTTTGAAGAATTTGAGAGACATTCAATGCCATAGCTGCAAATTATAAGCATGCAAGATCAAAATCTAAAGGGGCTTTAGTTCAAACGAGTGTGACCTTCTCTCTGCCAGGTTTTTATATAAGATTTTAGAAGTGACTTTTCTAACATAATATCTATTTTTTTTTTTCTGCAGAGGGCTAGAGAAGCCTGGCACATGCTCTCCCAACTAGGTATTTAAAACAAAGCACTTCAGTATAAAGATAGATATGCAGAACTACTGATATTGAAGGCTGATGGTAACATCAGCGTGCACCTGCAATGCACACTCAGCTGAAATGCTGCAAAAGCCTCCCATGTGCCAAATTTTGTTTTTATGTGCTACCCTGCAAGTAAATAATGATAAGACACTATAGCCTGTCTGATAATCTTTGACAACAACCCTAACGCTGTCATCGTGGCCATGGGAGAAACCGGCACATACTCAGCCCTGACCCACTAAGCCTTTTATCTGTGTGTGCACTCTCCACGGACCAAGCAAATAAAGGGCAACTGGTAATTTACACATGAATGAACTTTCTCCTCAGAGCAGACACCAGAGACATCCCTTTTCTCTATCACGGAGAGGAAAAGCATCCAGGTCTGAGCTTGTCTCTCCAGAAATCGTGCAAGCCAAAGAGCGATGCATCAGGAAACGGTGTGTTGGCAGAAGAATGCTCTTCTGGACTCCCGATAAAAAATGGCATCCACAAAGGAGCAGATAAATATTGGGCTTGAACCAGGACTGACAGCGGCAGTGGGCCTTTGTCCTATTCAAAACATGTAATGTCATACAAACTGAAGCGGAGATACAGTACTGATAGAAGATTATACAAGATATCTGACTGGGTATCTGTAAGGAATTCAGACTACATTTTAATAAGGTGCTAATCTTTCAGTGCCTCAGGTCTCATTTCCACTTGCCTTTTGAAAAGGTACGCAGATCATCATGGACTTACAAGAGGCTGGGCGCGGGCATGCAATAGCTAGCACTGATAAAATAATTAATGAATTTTATTTGTGATGAAAATTAGCCTAAAACATTACAATGTGAAAGTCATCTGTAGAGATCAAGCAGTTCTTGTTTCAGCCCATATCTCATTATGAAGATAAATTTTTATCAGTTCATAGGCACCATTCATAATCTTTTCCCACAGTGAAGAGTGGTAGAGCAGCTTACAGCACAGATCTGTTGAACAGTCAAGATCTCAGACACATGCCTGTAGTTTAAACCACTGCAAGCATCACACTATTATAAAACAATGACAGATGCTTTGTTGCTAGATTTGGCATTTTTTACATGTTTATTTCTGAAAAAAAAGTTCTTGTGCATTGCAACATCCACTCTGCTTCTGCAGAGATTTTTCTCTGCAGTCTTAAAATGGGAAGGATGATGCAGACTGGCATCAGTGAAAAACCTGAATTAAATGTCAGAGGCTGGGTCACTCAGCATTGCAATGTTTCTTTCTCAGCATCAGAAGATAAGGCCCTTCCACTGCCAGCCTCCTGAGGAAGCCTGAACAAGTCTTTTTGGATACAGTGGCTCTTGCTTGCAGCTGATGAAATATTTCAGTGAGACATATTTTCCTTTCCCCAGTCTTTTTCCACCCCACCGCTTATCCTGCTTTCCTAAGCCCCATCCATCACTCTCTTGTCCCCATTTCTGTCACTTGTGCTAACATTTGCTCATAGGGGCCAGGACAGATTAGAAAGGTGGGGATGAAACTGCCATCACTGTCCATCCTCCGGGCAGCTTTTAATAACTGCAGGCACTAAACAAACATGTAATACACAACTATTTAAAATAGGAAAAAAGAACAAAGACCAGTGTTACTCTTGCAATGTATTTGTGTTCTCTAAACCTGAAATGTAAAATAAAACTTATGTTTTTCTTCTTTTTACCCCAAGTAAATTTCCTGGTCTTTACAATTCCACCTTTTAATTGTGGTTTTAACCACTCTGTATTTTGTTTTACTTCCCTAAAAACATATTCATTTTATGAGTGAGAATGCTTATACTACACATCTTTCCTTCCTAAAATACATGCGAATCACAGAGTAAGAGAATATGTTGAGTTAGAAGGGACCCACAAGGATCATGGAGTCCAATCCTTAGCCCTGCACAGAATCATCCCCAAAAGTCACACCATGTGCCTGAGAGTATTACCCAAACGCTTTTTTAACTCTGTCAGGCTTGGTGTTGTGACCACTTCCCTGGGGAGCCAGTTCCAGTGTCCAACCATCCTCTGGGTGAAGAATCTTTTTCTAAGATTCAGCCTAAACCTCCCCTGACACAGCTTTAGGCCATTCCCTCGGGTCCTGTCACTGGTCACCACAGAGAAGAGATCAGTGCCAGCCCCTCCTTCTTCCCCTCACAAGGAAGTTGTAGACTGCAATGAGGTCTCTCCTCAGTTTCCTCTTCTCCCGGCTGAACACACCAAGTGACCTCAATCACTCCGCATATGGCTTCCTCTTAAGGCCCTTCCCCCTCTTTGTTGCCCTCCTTTGAACACTCTCTAATGGCTTAATATCTTTCTTCTATTGTGGTGCCCAAAACTGCCACAATATTCAAGGTGAGGTCACACCAGTGCAGAGCAGAGAGGGACAATTCCCTCCCTCGACTGGCTGGTGATGCTGTGCCTGATGCCCCCCAGGACACAGTTGGCCCTCCTTGCTGCCAGGGCACTGCTGACTCAGATTTAACTTCCTGTCAACTAGGACTCTAAATATATGGTTCAAAGAACTGATTTTGCATTTCTGAAATAATTCCATAAGAGCAGCAGTCATGTTGCCAATCACTGGGTGGACAAAGAGACCTTACTACTGAATCTCATTGTTTTAGTATTCATAATTATATTGTGATACACAGTTTTAAAATAATGATATGTGTCAGATATGCATTGATTTAAACTTAA